>NC_052053.1:19352197-19542197 GCF_903992535.2 Arvicola amphibius
GATTAGAGTGACAAAGAACAATTTTGAGACATTGAAGAGCAGGGGAAAATTCACTCCTGTAAATCTGAATTACACAATACAACTGGGGAGAAAAATCTTCAAAACACTAAATAAAGAGGAATTTTAATATGGTAAATATCCGGGTAAATACCAAAGAGATTGCTCCTCTACTCTAAAGCGCAAAAGGTAACTTTTTGTTTAAAGCCAGGTTAGTGTCTTATTGTCTTCATAATAGATGCTCAAATAAAACATATAACAGCAGCATGAATGCTGACCCAAATTCAAAGTATGTTACTTGAAGGCAAATCATGGTAACTTAACGGTGTTGACAACATATACCCAAGAAATCATTAAAACACAAAGCAAAACAAAACAAAACAATATATGCTCTGAGCAAATAAAGGAGAGATTTTTTTAAATATGGAAACCTCTCAATCGAAAGGAGGTTTTATAATGAGAAAATAGAATGACAAATGACTCAAAGTGTGAAAGTCATCCAGGACTATACATGGTTGGCTTTTTTTTTTTAAAAAAAGGCTTTGAGTCAGTTTTCTCATATGTTTGAATTTTATAATTCTTCATCCAACAATAAATCAGTGATAAGGAAAGTCATAGGTCAATCATCATGGTTTTGGAACCATGATTCAAAATGCATAGAATCTTGAATTACTGTGAATGACAAATTTTTTCTCATACTGACATACATTCTTGGCGGGGGAGGGTGGCTTGTCTCATGTCCACTTGAGCAGAACAGAAATATGAGGTTCCTTTCCCAGGGCATACATACAATTGAGAAATGTAAACATTTCTTTGAGGAGCAGATCATCACCTCAAGAAGTCTTTCTTGAGTGAATGGTTTGTTCTTCTCCCTAAGTTGCTCTTTGGGGGTAAAAAGGAGTTCATACCTCCTGGGCAGATCCACAGACTCTTTAGGAGCTGTGGGTCACCATGTAATTCTCTAGTGCTTGATGGGAAAGTCATTGTTCTAGTTAACGTAACTTTTCATTAGAGCCATTATGATGGATACCCATTAGGTCAGAAATAAATCAGGAATGGGTCAAAACACAATTTAAAAAATACTATCATGGTATACAGAGGAAAGAAATTGCAGAGATAGTTATTGGTTATTCATCTGATTTCCTCCTTCCACTTCTTTATCACCCCCATTTATCCTCTCTGAATTTGACTATTCTGAGGAATAAATGAATCCATGGGACTGACTGAAACATCTCATTTATTTCATGGCATTTGCTGTAGATACACTTGCCTGAAAGTTTATTACTGAGTTTCCTTCAATGTGCTTTAGAACCCTTTAGGCTCAGATGCAGACACAGCAAACTGCCCTACATTCTAAGAACTCTTCTCCCTAGCGGAAAGGTTGTTGGTAGAATGAAAACTCCTGGATGAGGCTGTTTAATTAACATGTGATTAGAACCATGTGTCCTCACATGATCAACACTAAATTACATATAAATGTGGTGTAGGAGTTCCTTTTGTTTGTGTGTTGCTTTCATTGGATAATGAATAAAGAAATTGCCTTGGCCTAGTTGGCAGGGCAGAACTTTGGTAGGTGGTAGGGCACCAAGTGTTGTAGAGAGAGGGCCCTTGTTCTGTCCCAGCCACCCAACTAGCTTACACCTGAAGTAACCACACGAAAATAGTATTAATTAAATCACTGCCTGACCCATTATCTCTAGCCTCTTATTAGCTAACTCTCACATCTTGATTTAACCATTTCTATTAATCTGTATATCACCATGAGGTTATAGCTTGCCAGGAAAGATTCAGCATGCCTGATTCTGGCGGCTCCATGGCAGTTCTCCCACTCTGCTTTCTTTTTCCCAGAATTCAGTTCTGTCTTCTCCACCTACCTAAGTTCCACCCTATCAACTAGGCCAAGGCAGTTTCTTTATTCATTATCCAATAAAAGCAACACACAAACAGAAGGAACTCATACACCATAAATGAATTGGCTTGTTCTTATGTTTTCTGAAAGCAGCAGAGAAGCAATGGGAGACTGAAGGTACACTGGCTGTCAAAGGGTGTCATCATTGCTGTCTTCCTGATGGTAGTGTTCAAACCTAGGATAGATGGCTACTATTTAGTTATGTTGGTGGCTCAAGCTGAGAAAGTGACAGGGAGGGAGGGACTTAAATCTAAAGAGAGAAGAAGGACAAGATATTTTGTTTGCTAAGAGGAGAATAGCAGTTTTTTTTTCACAGTAACTGCTGTTGCCTTCCTTGTTCAGTTTGATGAAGTACACATAATCAAGGAGGGAGATGTTTAATGAAGTCTTGACCTCTCTGCAGCCTAAGAGCAAGAGTACTATAACCTCCTTGGCAAGGAAGGATGCTCCTATTCTCCTTGGCAAATACCAGTTGAGACTAGTACTTGGAGCTTAACTTCAGCCAAGAAGCTTGGGGAAATGTGTATCAGAAGTTGTATAGAGGCTGTGTTTCATTCTTGCAACATCAAATTCTCCCTTCATTTACTGATTCTGAAACCCAGCCACAGGAAGAACAGAGCTGAGAGAACAAGAAAGAAATGGAGCCAATGTTTCTATTTACCCTGCATGAAGACTTCCTGGCCTGAGGACTTATCTTTGTGTATTATGAGTTAGCTCTGGGCCCCATTGAATAGGATGTTTTTGAGACTTGTAGCAGAAATCATCCTAATTGGTATAATTTTTCATCCAATTTATTTCACAAAGAAAACAATACCCATAAACTTAGGAGGCAACATGACTTAACTAAGGCCATAAAGCTAATTAAGAGGAAATCCAGGACTAGGTAGCAATCCACTGTGAGCAGTTGCATGCTTAAATTCAAAGGACTAGAATACTGCTCACATATCTGTACTCAATAAATGGTTAGCCCATCACTAATATTGTACCCAAAGACATGAATATCAATACTTCCTAATTCATTTATATCTATCTGCTTCCAGAGAATTCTGGAGAAGTCATATCATCTTCCTAATATATGTCTCTGTGGATTATATTTAAAAAATATTCAGTAACTGAGAAGACAAGAAAACCATCCATTCACAATGAGCACTGTCTGTCTTGCTAGGGAGACAAAAAAAAAGTCATCTGATCAGAATGGGCACTGTCTGTACTGCTAGGGAGGATTCTAGAAGCTTTTATCCATTCCATTTCCTGAATAAAGATATGTCCTGGGAGTCCAAGAAGATTGGAGGCACCAGGTAACTTCATTAAGTAGGAAAAATGGTCAATAAGTATTTCTGGAAAACAAGACATTGTTAATAGAGTTGTAGAACACTAGCTGGTTCTCATGGATGTGTTGCATAGAATTTACCAGATATTAATCTGGACTATGGTTGTCTTATTCCCTAGCTCATGCAGACTTTGAAAGCAAAGATAAGATTTAACATTTATGAGTGGTAGGATTTCCTTGGTATAATTTTTGGGGTCGATTATTTATACTATCATGTCAGAGCAAATAGTGATATTTTGACTTCTTTTTTGATTTGTATTCCCTTGATCTCCTTGTAATGTCTTTTTGCTCTAGCTAGAAATTCAAGAACTATACTTAATAGATATGGAGAAAGTAAACAACCTTGTCTTGTTCCTGATTTCAGTGGGATTGCTTTGAATTACTCTACTTTTAGTTTGATGGTTGACTGTTGCCTTGTTATATATTGTTTTAATTATGTGTAGGTTTGTCCCCTGTATTCCTGCTCTCTCCAAAACTTTTATCATGAAGCAATGTTGAATTTTGTCAAAGACTTTTTTCAGTATCTAATAGGATGATAATGTGGTTTTCATCTTTCAGTTTTTTTATACGGTGGATTACATTGATGGATTTTCAGATGTTGAACTGTTCCTGAATCTCTGGGATGAAGAGATTGGTCATGGTGGATGATTTTTCTGATATGTTCATGGATTTGGTTTGCCAGTATTTTATTATTTATGTAATTATGTTAATGATTGAGATTGGTCTGTAATTCTCTTCCTTAGTGGTGTATTTGTGTGGGTTGGTTATCAGGATAACTGTAGACTCATAAAAAGGGTTTCACAATGTTCCTTCTATTTCTACTGTGTCAAACAATTTGTGGAGTATTGGGATTAGTTGTTCTTTGAAAATCTTGTAGAATTCTGCAGTGAAAATATCTAATCCTGGCCTTTTTGGGGTGGGGATACTTTGTTGACTATTTCTATTTCCTCCATTGCTTGTGGGAATAAAAACTTGTACAGCTACTTTAGAAATCAATATGGTGATTTTTCAGTAAATTAGGAAACAATCAACCTCATGACACAGCAATACTGGCGTTGGAAATAACTCCAAAGGATGCTCAGTCTTACCACAAGGACATGTGCTCAGCTATGTTCATAAAACATTACTCGCAATAGCCAGTACCTGGAAACAATCTAGATGTTCCTCAGTCAAAGAACAGACAAAGAAAACATGGTACATTTACACAATGGAATACTAACACAGCAAGAAAGAAAAAAAGAAAGAAGGAAATGAAGAAAGAAAGAAAGAAAGAAAGAAAGAAAGAAAGAAAGAAAGAAAGAAAGAAAGAAAGAAAGAAGGAAGGAAGGAAAGGAAGGAAGGAAAGAAGAAAGAAAGAAAGAAAGAAAGAAAGAAAGAAAGAAAGAAAGAAAGAAAGAAAGAAAAGAGATAGAAAGAAAAAAGACATCTTGAAATTTGCAGGCAAATGGATTGATCTAGAAAAGAACATATTGAATGAGGTAACCCAGTCCCAAAAAGACAAATACAATATGTATTCACTCATAAGTGACGTTTAGACATCAAGCAAAGAAAAACCAACCTACAATTCACAATCCCAGAGAACCTAGACAACAAAGAGGACACTAAGAGAGACATACATGGATCTAATCCACATAGGAAGTAGAAAAGGACAGATCTTCTGAGTGAACTGGGAGTATGGGGTCACAGGAGAGGGTAGTAGGGGAAGGGAGAGGAAGGAAGGGGAGTGGAGGAAAACGAATAGCTCAATAAAAACAAATTAAATAAAAAGATTTATTATTTGTTAGATTTGTTCAATGTCACCAAAAGTCCTCAGTGCCTAATGATATCACAATTAATGTACAATCTTTTCCCAAAATGTTAAGGTGTAAAATAGAAAAGCATCATTTTCTAATCTTTTTTTTTTTTTTTTTGGTTTTTTGAGACAGGGTTTCTCTGTGGCTTTGGAGCCTGTCCTGGAACTAGCTCTTGTAGCCCAGGCTGGTCTCGAACTCACAGAGATCCGCCTGCCTCTGCCTCCCGAGTGCTGGGATTAAAGGCGTGTGCCACCACCACCTGGCTCATTTTCTAATCTTAATCATCCATTCTAAAAATTTTAGTATGTGCTGTGAAGTCCAGCCATCGAATGGGCTTTTGAGACAGTAATAATGCTGTTTCATGAAAGATGAAAGATTTCTTTCTCTTTAAAAATTTGGATTTTTGCCTACTAAGAATCTCTTTAAAAATCATCTGGTGATTTTGTCTTGTTGACTATGTCCTGAAGCTTCTCAATTTCAGGAGGTCCCATTAATTAATTGTTGCTCTCAGTGTTTGTGCTACTAGGGTTATATTTAGGAAGTTGTCTCCTATGTCAAAGCGTTCAAGAGTACTTCCAACTTTCTCTTTTGTGTAGTTTAGTAGGGTTCATTTTATGTTGGGGTTTTTGATCCATTAGTATTTGAGTTTTGTGCATGGCAATAGACATGGGCCTATTTTCATTCTTCTACATGTTGATATCCAGTTATGATAGCATAATTTGTTGAATATGCTTCCTTTTTTCCATTTTCCATTTTTTTGTTTCCTTGTTAAAAATCAACAACTTGGCAGGCTACAGAATGGTAAAAGATCTTCACCAACCCCACATCGGACAGAGGGCTGATCTCCAAAATATGTAAAGAACATCAAAAGAACAAAAAATCCAATAAAAAGTGGGGCACAGATCTAAACAGAGAACTCTCATTAGACAAATCTAAAATGGCTGAAAGGCACTTAAGGAAATGCTCAACACCTGTAACCACCAGAGAAATGCAGATCCAAATAACTCTGAGATTCCATCTGACACCTGTCAGAATGGCCAATATCAAAAACACTGATGACAGCTTATGCTGGAAAGGATGTAGGGTGAGGGGAACACTCATCCATTACTGGTGGGGGTGAAAACTTGTGCAGTCCTTTTGGAAACAAGTATGGCAATTTCTCAGAAAATTAGGAAACAATCTACCTCAAGAACAAGCAATGCTACTTTTGGGTATATACCCAAAGGAAAAATTGTTCAATCATAGCACAAGGACATGTGCTCAACTACGTTCATGGCAGAATTATTCATAATAGCCAAAATCTGGAAACAATCTAAATGCCCCTTGACCAAAGAATGGATAAAGAAAACATGGTACATTTACACAGTGGAGTATTATTACACAGCAGTAACAAATAATGACATCTTGAAATTTGTAGACGAATTCATGGATTTAGAAAACATCATATTGAGTGATGAAACCCAGACTCAGGAAGACAAATATAATATATACTCACTCATGAGTGACTTTTAGACATAAAGCAAAGAAAAAACCAGCCTACAATTCACACCCTCAGAGAACCTAAGCAACAAAGAGCACCCTAAGAGAGGCATAGATGGATCTAATCTACGTGGGAAGTAGAAAAAGTCAAGATTTCTTGAGTAAATTGGGAGCATGGGGATCATAGGAGAGGGCAGAAGGTGATGAGGGAGAAAGGGAGATGAGTGGAGAAAAAATACATACCTCAATAAAAGACAATTAAAAATTAGCTACTGAGTTAAAAGACACATGCAAGGACCCATCCACCACTGAGCAGCATTCCATCCTGCATAACCAAGGACATGCTAGATTTTTAACCATTTCTTTGTTGGTAGAAGAACAATGTCCTCATTTTGTTTATTTTGGTCTCCTTAGTGGTTAAATACACTTAGGAGACACCTTAAAAATTACATATCTATTTCTTTTCTTTTTTTTTGCGTGGGGGTGTGTGTTAAGACACAGTATTTTGGGTATCTTTATTTGTTCTATAATGTAGGCTAGCCTCTAACTCACAGAGATCCACCTGCCACTGCCTCCTGAGTGCTGGGATAAAGGACGTGCACCACCCACCAACAAGGTTTTTTTTTTTAATAATGTTTTTTAAGAAACATTCACTGGTGTTTTGCCTGCATGTATATCTGTAGGACAGAATGTAATTCCTGGAACTGGAATTACAGACACATATGAAATGCCATGTGGGAGCTGGAAATTGAACCCAGCTCCTCTCAAAGAGCAGTCAGTGCTCCTAACCACTGAGCCTTCGCTCCAGTCCCCAAAACTACAATTCTTTTTTTAAAAATTTTTTTATTTAGCTCTACATTTTCTCTACTCCCCTCCCTGTCTCTCCCCTATCCTCTTCAAACCTCTCCCAAGGTCCCCATGCTCCCAATTTACTCAGGAAATCTTGTCTTTTTCTACTTCCCATGTAGATTAGAACTATGTGAGTCTCCTTAGTGTCCTCGCTGTTGTCTAAGTTCTCTGGGATTGTGATTTGTAGGCTGGTTTTCTTTGCTTTATGCTTAAAAAACACTTTTGAGTTAGGACATGTGATAATTGTCTTTCTATGTCTGAGTTACCTCATTCAAAATGATGTTTTTTAGCTCCATTCATTTGCCTGCAAAATTCAAGATGCCATTTTTTTTTCTGCTGTGTAGTACTCCATTGTGTAAATGTACCACATTTTCCTTATCCATTCTTTGGTTGAGGGGCATTTAGGTTGTTTCCAGGTTTTAGCTATGAAAAACAAGGCTGCTATGAACATAGTTGAGCACATATCCTTGAGGCACGATTGAGCAGCCTTTGGATATATACCCAAGAGTGGTATTACTGGGTCTTAAGGAAGATTGTTTCCTAATTTCCTGAGAAATCGCCACATTGATATCCAAAGGGGCTATAACAGTTTGCATTCCCACCAGCAATGCAGAAGTGTTCCCTTTGCCCCCACAAAACTACAATTTTAAGTGACTAAATGAATGAATATCAAAAACGTTCTTTCCTGAGTCTCTGTTGTATTGCCTTGAATGTGAATCTCCCTTCTTTAGGGCAATGTGTTTGAGTGCATAGTGGGGATGTTTAGGAAGATCATGAAGGAAGCCACTGGGAAGAGGCTTTGAGGACTTATAGCCTGACCCCACTTGCTTAATGTCCACCATAGCTAACCCAAGGCTGAGTTAACCCCTGAACCAGGATGATTTTAGGAACTTTTGAAGAAGAATGAGAAGTGAGAAAATAATACAAGTAACAAAACACTGAGTAGAATATTGTCAGAGGACAGCAGTTCAGAGGTTACTCGATTACTCAGATGTAGTGAACTTTAAAATTGAGGACTTAAACAAATATTATAATGGCATGTATTCCACATTACCACTGTTGACGGAATAGAAGTATAGGCTTGAGATATTAGAATTATCCATTATTGTCTGACTCTGATTTGTTCAACTGCAATATTATTCTGGGACTAAACTATATAGATCATGATTTCCTAAGCATTATCATTTAAAACCACAGTGTTGCAACTTATTTCCTTTCCTTCTTGATCATTTTAGGTCTCTGGAAGAGAAGTAGAGACAAAAGAAAGATTGACAAACTGGCTGAAGACATAGAAAGAAATAATAAAATAACATTTTATATCATATATTTCTTTTTAAAATGATTTTTATAATCATAAAAATAAGTCTAGAGATGTATTTGCTTAAAATTAATGGCTTTTCATATCTGGCTAGAACATCCACAAACCTCGGACGTTTAAGTCATATTAACATCCCCCAAACGCTACTTGTTAACACTGCCCTTCAGAATGTCTCAGAAAGAAAAGGAGCCCTCTTAGAGAGGGCTGCATTCTCCAAGAGGACCACGAGAATACAGCCGTCTGCCTCCTGACACTAATGATTGTCCTGGCTATATCTCTGTGCCCTGCTTTGACAATTTTCCCAACTGTAAAATTACATTCTAGATAGTTCCCATATGAGGACGACACATCTCACTCCTGAAAACCTCAACGTGCTCCCTTTAAATTGTTTTGGTGCTCTCTTAACATGAGTAGTCACTTCAGCACTTCAACTTATTTTTCGTTTATTTTGTTTTTGCCACAACTGGCTATGAGTGGCAAGGAAGGTTATTTTTGCTGTTGCAAAATATTCGATATTCAGACCGAGGAAACTCTACTAAGACTTTTTTTTAATCCTTTGGTAGTAAAATAATTGACATATGACTTCACCTGATGCAAAGTTGGTTATCATCCAGGACACTGACAACCTCAAGTGTTCACATTATTAGAGAAGCTATGACATATAAACTACATACAGCATCCAGGTTTTATATGGCTAGTCCCTCATATGGCCATTCCATTTAGGTTTAGTGTGAGACTTCTCAATGTTTATGATATTTACAGAACCAATGTCCCACTACCAAAGTATGGATCCGATAAAGTGCAAGACAGCAGTAAACAAAGCTCTCAGAAGCTCATGCTGCCGCTAGAGCCTTGTCCATTTTAGTGAAATCTACTGAACGTTCATGACTCTTTTTACCCTCCTGAAGTTTTCCTCTATTCGCATTATGACAGGAATGTTGAAGCCTTATCAGTCAGTTATTACTTCAGCAAATAACTGCATGCTTTCTTAACTTTTCTAATACAGACTTCCATAGTTTAAAAATAATATACTATAATCTATACTAGAGGAATGTCTTGAGCACCTAACCTATTATCTAGTCTATGGTTAATGTAGAAAATGTCCACTGTTTTGGTTCAACATGTCTTCAACACGGAAGAAGAATCTGTCAGTCAAAGCCAATTTACCCCTTTCCTGTCCCATCATCTCTCTGAACTCACACTAACACTCTGCCATTTGTCAGCTCCTTTCTTTGTTCCTATGGTTAAATAGTTTCCTTTCTGATGGGCAGAAAAATGAAACTTCTTAAGAAAATCAAACATTTAAAGAAAGAGCTAAGATGGGCTTTTCTAGCATCTTGTAGAAGAACTGTGAAATTCATTTAACAACATGGCCTCTCCATGTATAACACCCGTGAATCTAAAGTCAAGACTGTCCTAAGCCAGAAAACTGCTGGTCTGTGAAAACAAAAGACATACCGCTCTTTAAAGCCAAACTGACAAGGTACTGGGCAGTTTAAATTTAGATCCACTAAACCCAGTTTCATTGACTTAAGTAGAAAAAGCAATTGTTTGTAAATTTACTTGTTCATCACAAAATCCAATTTCATCTATAATATTACTACAGCACTTAATATTAGAAAGTAGGCATGGGAAGGATCTGAATGAGTTTATCTCTGTACAGGAAGAGGGTTAATGTTCAACGTGTAGGCTTTGCTCAACAACAATGTGTTGACTGATGAATGACTCCCAATAGCAAAGTACCGGAACTCAGGTCTTTTCTCTCAAGCAATTGGTAAAATACTAAGTATAAATGGGGTGTTCAATAAATAGTTTCTGAGTTGAATGAATGGTTTGTGGATCATACTGCAATCCTTGAGTTTTTTCTCCATAAACTCTGGCTGATCTCTTAGGCTAATTCAATTATTTGAGAGTAGGAATTTTGAACTCAAGACTTATCTGGAGCTGCTGTGTTCCCAGTAATATGATATTAATTGATGCAAACCAGTTCGTTCTCTTGAAACTGAAGCTCAACTGCGAAACACTTGGTTTCTCTAACAAACTTTCTTTGATAAACTTTTAATAGAGGGCTCCACTTTCTGACCCCATATCCCAACCACACAATCAACAATAGGAATTGCAAGGATTTCTTTAAAATTTCTTCTTGGAGTTGTGTTGAGTCATTTTTGTGTGATGTTAATGCTCATCGTATATCCAAAATTTGAGCCATTTGACTTATTCTAATGATTCCAGAATTCTAGCTACAATATACTATGAATTGCTTGCTATTTTTGAAAATCATGCAATTTGTACATAAGTGTACCTCTCACCTTTCATAAAGAAACTTCTTGCAACCGATGGAAACCAATACAGATATACACAACTGGTCACAGTGGCAATAATAAGTGCTCATGGGGGCATGCAACCCTATTTGATATCCCTACAATGCAATGCAACTGTGGGAAGCTTGGCCTTCCAGGAAATGAAAGGTCTCTGAGAGCAGAGAGCATACCAGATTCTTCTAAGGCTTTGCATTACACCAACAATACCTGTCAAAACATTTAGCACTCTGAGAAATCAACAGATATTTGATAGTTTGGGTAGGATAAAATAGAATTGAGTACTGAAATTACTTAAAGCTATAAAAGGAATGACTGTGGATAGATAGGTAACTTTAGCAGGGAAATGTACCCAACTGTTATGATCATTATTTCTAAACACTATACGTAATTTAGGTGACTAAATTACTTTGTTTATTGTCATTTTGTATCACCTTTCTGAAACTTCCTTAGGAAAAATATCATTTTTTCTGCCCGTTATTCTATCTATAGTACTAAGAATAATCTGTGGCTTATGGTTGGCCTTCATATAGACTCGTTAAACTTAGTAAAATTATTTTAAAATCAAAAAAATAATTCTTCATTTTTGTTAATTTTCTTTATTTCTGTTTTTTTAAGACATGATTTTTCTGTGTAGCCTTTTTCTGTGTCACCTTGACCAGCCTGGCTTCAAACTCATAGACCTCTGCCTGCCTCTGCCTTCCAAGTGCTGGGAATAAAGGCTTGAGACACCATGAAGCCCCAGGTTCATTTTCTGTTGTCATGAAAATAAAGCTACTCAAAACCCACCCTACTCAAAGCCTTTTGTCTTTCTGCCTTCCAAGAACTTCCAAGTAAATGAGTAGAAGAAAAAAAAAACGCTAGAAAATAGAAAAGAACTTCATTTTTCTCTCAAAACAATATGAGAGGGGAAAATAAATAGTGATAAGATTGGTTTTTACTTTTACTTTCCACAAAGCTTTCAGTTGTTTTCTTTCATTTATTTATTTATTTATTATTCTTTATTTATCTATCTATTTATTTTATTTTTTACAAAGCTCCATTCAAGACATTTAGTAAGATAAAGCTGTGGATGTTGAGGATTCCTTGCAACGTCATCCTCAATAATCACAAAGGTGAATGCCAGCCTAACACGAAGCAGGTAGTGGAAACCATAACCTTAGCAGCAAGTAAAGCCACACTAAAGATTAAAGAGTTCAGCTTGCATCTCAGTTCTCATTAAAGTCAAATTTATGTCTCCAAGGTTATAGACAGACACTCAGCCTTCTCCATCCCCAAAACCTTCTATTAACCAGTCTTCTCCAGAGATACAGACCTAACAGAAAAAAAGCAGACAACAAGCCCCATCTTATAAAGAGGCTGCTCATGCCTCCTTATAATACGGCTTTTCAAAAAAAAAGAGTCGAAGACAAAAAGCCAATTGGCTAGAGACAGATCCCCCTGAAATAAGATGTTAAAAATCTAGTCCTAGTCCCCAAAGGAGTTATCCCTTCTTACCAAGGGAGGACACACTCTTTTAGCTTTATTCTTACTTTAAATTAATTGGGTAAGACTCACTCGTATCAGGTAGAATAATCTGGGCTGGAGGTGCACCACACTTGGTAGAGTGCTTGCCTTACAGAACTCTCTGATTTGTAGCCCAGTAGTGCATATGCTAAGTGCAGTGGTGCACACCTGTAATCCCAAAACTCAAGAGCTGAAGGGAAGGGGAATCAGAAGTTCAAGGTTACCCATAACTGAGTCTCAAAAATAGAAAATGTTCACATAATCTAGAAATAACCTGTCATAAACACCATTATATTATTCAACCTTAATTCTGGATACCCAGTGGCTCAGTCAAGATGACAAAAAATTAACTATGTTTTCATAATTCTCATTTTTGGGAAATATAGGCTAACATATACAGATCCATTAATACCATGACAATTATTTTGATATTAACAATTATATTATTCAAAAAATAGAACATTTAATGTAAGCTAACAAATGGGGAAATAAAATTAGGTCATTTTCAACATTTTGTTTGGTGCCCATTTCTAAATTGTTTTTCTGTTTTCTGTGATGAAATACTGAACAAAAACAACAATGAGTTTAAAAGTTATTTTGACCTTTTGACAGTTTGAGAAGGGCTACAATGCAACATGGTTGGAAGGGGTGATCTACAGCGTCTAACTCTGACAGCATAAATGTGAGGTGATAATCATTTGTGTCCACAGCCAGGAAGCAGACAGACAGACAGATGTAAATGCTGGTGCTCAGCTCACTCTCTACAGTTTTCTGCTTTAATCAGTCCAGAAACCCAGTCTGTTTATTGACACCATATCTGGGTGGATCATATATCCTCATTAATACCTCTCTAATACTGCTAATACATGTATGTCCAGAGATGTGTCTCCTAGGGGATTCCATAATCTTGGGCAAGCTGACAACGAAGACTAACCATCACAAGCAAAAACCTATTTTTCTCTCTTTCCTCTTATTCCTCCTTCTTCTTTTTAATCTATCAAGTTATTATCCTCTGCAGAGTGGAACTGGACAGAAGGCACAGATCACATTCATAGTCAGGCTGATCTTATTATTCTAATCACATTCAAACTGAATCTATTAATTTCATATGTGTATTTTTGTTCATGTTTCTCTCATATCATGTTAATTAAGTTCATTGTATCATAGTCACAATTGTTTTGTTGGAAAGAATTTGTAAAAAAATTGTTGATTATTTTGAAGTATGTCAGCTAAAGCTAAAAAGAAAGCAAAACTGTTTGTATACTTTATGTCTCAAAATATGTCTTATATAAAGAAATTTGTTTTATTTAAGTAGTAGGTTTCTGTGCTTGTTTTATGATAATATCAGGAATATTTGTTAAGTTATCAAAAGTAATTTCCCTAAAGGGTGGGTCATGATTTTTGAACCTGTGCTTTACAGTTTGCTGCTTATGTAGTAATACTAGTGTCCCTTTCTTCAAAGAAACAGATTCTTTAAAAACATAGTAAAATCTAATTCAGTGATACCCCCAGACTTTTGTATATCTTCCTCTATTTTGAAATCAGTTTCCTTCTTCTTTTATTATATAGTTTGTTGTCATCATGCATTATTAACTTCAAGTGGTATAATCCCTTTTAAACTGGGATTAGGTTAGAGACAGTGGAGTCCAAATCAACCAAGGTATCATTCATCTTCCACACTATCTCAAAGTCATAGAACACTGGGAACACTAACTCTTGCTAGTTTCCTGTTCCTATTCTCGTCTCCATGTCAATGGAAAATGCTGTTTTCTGTTATCTTTGGTTGTTTCCTTGATTTTGCTTACAAATCATCTCTTTCTATTTCAAGGAGAAAGGTCAATATTTGATTGGACTTGGGAGAAAGATATGGCAAAGTAAGCTTGGAAAGCGTTTTAGCTTCATATTCCACAAGTGTTATGAGTTTAGAAGTCAAATTAAGATCTTAAGGACATGATGAAACTCATCTCCTTGTAATAAACAGAGATTTCCCAGAACCCAGAGAAGAAGAGCAGAATAACACTGTGGCTGCCAAGAGCAGAGGGGACTTGAGGAGGCAAAGGTATCCTCAGTTGGAAGGAATTATTGCTAACACAGCCATAAAGCAAAGATTAGATGGCAAAAGCTATTACAGATGACTAAGAAAGAATGACTTGGGCACGCCTGAGTGGTGGATTAAGCTTCATTCCCTTACTGCATCCATGGCGTTTCCACATAGAGCACAACTCCCTTCTTTGAATGTGGCACAGTTTATCAACATCTGTAAAGTTTGGCGAGCACACTGAGGATAGAGTGACGATCATCTCAATGGTGTGATTTATGAGTGGAGGTCTCCCCCCATCTATCTTCTTCTGGTTCTCAGGCTTCCTTTCATGCAGCCAGAGTCAGTTTTTCTTTGGCAGCCAAATCACACTAATGATTAACACTACAGGCAACTAAACCACAGATGATTTTCATTCATATCACCATTAAATGATAGCTTATCAGATTTGAAGGAATGTTTGGCTTAATATTATTAATTAAACTATTTATTTAATTTTGCCTCTCTTTAAATTTAAAACTCTCTTAAAATGCTGCGGTAATTCTGCCCTTCAGCTTGGAGCATATTTTCATCATTAAGCCCAGTAAAAACTGCTCTTTTGTTTTAGTTAATGTTATGAATTTCCTTTATTAATAAATTTCTACTTTTTTAGCTTCCTAGAGGCATCTCCTCAATTGCACCCATTGCAAACTCTTCAAATCGGGGTTGTATAACTTTATGGATTTAAATGTACAACATGAGATTCTCAAACTTTAGGGGTACTTGATTTGGTGCAAAGCGTATTTTCTTTTTTTTTTTTTTTTTTGGTTTTTCGAGACAGGGTTTCTCTGCAGCTTTAGAGCCTGTCCTGGAGCTAGCTCTTGTAGACCAGGCTGGTCTCGAACTCACAGAGATCCACCTACCTCTGCCTCCCGAGTGCTGGGATTAAAGGCGTGCGCCACCACCGCCCGGCTGCAAAGCGTATTTTCTATCTACTCTACTTTGAAAATATCAAAGATCATCTCTAAGGTCTTTCTTCAATCCGCAGCAGCCCGTTAGTTACAAGTCCCCCTAAACGTATCATCTTCCAGTCCATGGTGCATAAGATACTTTGTGGAGTTTGTGAAATACTCTGTGTCTTCTATGTGGGGATATTAAAGAACAGGAAAAAATTAATCTGTTTGTTTAAAATAGTCTCCAAATTGAACATAGTGCTTCTAGGTCCCGATGTCCTAAGGAGAAACGTCTCTTTAGGTTCCCAAAAGACTTTTCATGTGTCCTGTCCTGTAAGCAAAAAACCCATTTAGGTACCTTCAAATGCATCCCAACCAAAACATAGCAGAATTACAAAGAATGAACAGAGCAAGTTTGTGTGGAGGCACAAATCCCCCTCTGTTTCCTTGGCTGCCTCGAGTTCTGTCTGTGAAACTGACTCAATACTAGCATCACGAGATCTTTTCTTCTCTGTTCTAGGACTCTGTACCTGATGACAGGTTTTGCCTTCTTTCTTTCTGCATCATAATTGACCACAAGACAAAGTACGGAATTGAACCATTTCTAAAGTCAGTGTAGGAACTCTAGGAGGGCAGGAACTGGAAACAGGAGCTGATGAAGAGACCATGGACAATTATGTTGTTTATTGATTGACTTGCTCCTCAGGGTTTGCTCAGTTTGCCTTCTTATTCCACCCAGAACAACCAGCCAGGGACATCCTTCACAGTGAACTGGTACCTAGAACATAAATTAGAAAGAAATGCACCCACAGATTTACCCTAAAGCCAGTCTGCAGGGAGCATTTTATTAACTGAGTTTTCCATTTCTCTAGCCTGTGTTAAGCTGATATAAAAAAAAAAAAACAGCATGGGTACTTTGTAAATATCTCACCCTATTCGAGGGTTTCTCTGCTTTATGCTATGCATATAGTGGCTGTACGCAATACAACTGTTTTCTGCAGTTCTAGCCGCTGCTATTGCTTCTCTTGATGGTACTTGCTATTGCTTCTCTTGATGGTACTTGTGCAGTCATACCCCCAAATCTTCCCAGATTGACATACTACATTATTTCCCTATTAATTCTTTTATCAAACCAATAGTTTGGGATTCAATATTTACTTCAACTATTTTTAGTAGATTTTTGTAAGTGATGAAAACCTGGAGTCACTTTCTTCAAAATATGTCTAGTAATAGTTTCTGGAAACATACATAGGTGAGAATTTCTTTTCATATAAAAAGTCATGCGGTTCTTTAATTAAAAATTACACGGGCAATATGTGATTTTATATTCTCTCTCTGTCTGTCTCTGTCTCTCTGTCTGTCTCTCTCTCTGTCTGTCTCTCTGTCTCTCTCTCTCTGTGTCTCTCTCTCTCTCTCTCTGTCTCTCTCTCTCTCTGTCTCTCTCTCTCTCTCTCTCTCTCTCTCTCTCTCTCTCTCTCTCTCTCTCTCTCTCTCTCTCTCTCTCTCTCTCTCTCTCTCTCTCTCTCTCTCTCTCTCTCTCTCTCTTGCATTGTCCGGGCACCTGTTTTCAGGTTTGTTTTTGCTGTTTGGTTTATTTTGTAATTTCTTTTGAAGTCAGGTAATGACTGGCTTCAGCTTTGTTTCTTTTTGATTTTTTTTCCAACAGAGGTCTTTTGTGGGTCCTTACCAGCCTTAGGGTATTGTTTTCTATTTCCATAAACAGTGCTATTGGTATTGCATTCAGTCTGTAAGTTGCTTTAGGTAACATGGGCTTTTTACAAAACCAGCTTTGCTCTCCCATGAATATGGTGCACCTCCATTTTTTTTTTTTTGCTACTAGCATCTCCAATTTCTTTCCTTGATCTTTTGTTATTTTCGTCCCAAAATTGCCCCTACCCTTAGTTGTTTCCCACTCATTTTAATTTTGTTATTAATAATGGATTAAAAAAATTCTTTTCCAGTTGTTTTGCTATTGGTGTATACAAAGGCTACTGATGAAACAGAGATATGGCTCAGTGGATAAAGCACGTGCCATGCAAGCATGAGGACCTGAATTCAAATCCCCAGAATCTGCAGTAATCCAGGTGCAGTAATAGGCTCTCATAATCTTAATGTTTCTCTAATGAGATGGGAATGAACAGGAGAATCTCTGTAAGGTCACTGGCTGTTAGCCTGGCTTCAGTCACAGAGATCAACAACAAAAAATGATTGCCTCAAAACAAAATGGAAGATGATGACCAACACCCAAATCTGTCCTCTGACCTCCATACATGTGCCGTGGCAAATCATGTCCATATCATACAATTACATACATATATATCATATGTATGGAGACATGGATATTATACACACACAAAGTTTTAAAATGTAATGACTAAAGCAAAGCTATTCATGATTGTATACTGTTTTCAGAAGCCTTCTGAATTTATCAGTTTAAAGTATATTGATGGAATCTTTTTTCTATGTATAAAAAACATGTTGGGTCTCTGCCACTCTCTTGATTTTCCTAGTTGCTTTGGTTATAGCGTGATGTTTGCTTCCCTTCTTACATCCCATTGTGTTTCGGTGGGTTCTTGTGTTAATAGCATTTGATCTTTCTCGCATTTACTCTGCTCTCCAGGTTTTCACTCTCCCAGGGAAAGATGTATCGTCCATTCATTTTAGTGTAGATCTTCCGGTAATGAAACCCCTGTTTTTGCTGCTCTCAACAGGTACTTATTTCTCTTTCATGTCATAAGAATAGTTTTGCCAGTTTTAGTATTCTTATTTGTCAAGGTTTTTTTTTTTTCTTTCTTTCAGAATTTGGAGGGTATCATTCCAGTCTCTTCATGTCCATAAGGTTCTTCTGGGAACTTTCTTGTTAGTCTCTTACTTGTTTCCTCATTGAGATTTAATGCTTTTCTGTTAACTGTTTTTAGCGGTTATTTGTCTTATGCTTTTAACAGTTTGAAAATAATGCTTCTTAGACAGATGCTTTTAGAAATTTATTCAGAGCCCTTTGATCTTACTAGAATTGGATGCCCATACCTTTCATAAGGTTTGATAAGTTTTGATGGGGGACTTTATTGAGCTCCTTTTCTATACCTTTCCTTTTCACTTGTCTTTCTGAAATGTGTGAAATACCTGATTCTATTGGCTTTGAATGCTTTCCTCCTTCTTTTGTTTTTATTCCTGGGTTTTAACCATACTGCTTAACCTCATGATGATTCTGTTAAAGCCCAGAAGTTCTTTTTTTTTTCTGCTTCGTCCACGCCCCTGAACATGCTCTCTTTTTGTATTTGTACCTCAGTTACATTGTGTAGACATCGCCATAATTTTTATTACCTCATTTGTATTCTCTCTCTCTCTTTCCAAAATTGCTCATTCATATCACGAATTGTCTTTTTTTTTTGTTTAATTAAATTCTCTATGTTCTCTTTAACTTCAATAAATTTCTTTTAAAAGAGTGTTGTCTTTAATTCGTCCTCAGATGTTTCACCCATCTCCTTTCCTTTGGGTTTATTTCTAGAATGTTTCTTTGGTGGTATTTAGCATGTTTATACACCTTCTGTCCTTACATTGTTGGTATTCCTGTACCTGGTGATTCACATTCTTCCATTAGCTTTGTAAGGTGATTTCTATAGTATAATACTTTCTACCAGTGTCTTGTTCTTGGGTACTGGCTGTATAATCTCCATTGATTTTGCTTCTACATGGGCAATGTAGTGTATTATTATTTTAGCTATAATTATCGTGTGCTGCGTCTACAGGTTTCTCCATCCACAAGACCTCAGGGTTTAGAGGGTTGTTCTACCAGGTAAGGGGCAACACTCAGCTTTGGGTGTGGATTAACGATTACCTTCCAAAGACTGAGAGAGTACAGGTCATCCTGATGGCTTCAAGTACATATGGTGGAGCATTTCCAGCAATGGGGTGGTATGGTATTAAAAGTGTCCGAGTGTAGCCCTATGTCTACTTCCTAGAATTAGTGGATTGAGTTTCTGTGAAGTTATTTATAGAAAAATATTTTGTTCCCCAGTGATATATACCACATGGAGACAAAATATTTTATTTAAAATTTGAACTACCTCTCCTCTCACCTTCTCTATATCCTGTCTACAGCACTAAAACATTGGATTACACATAACCATTGGATGTGTAACAAGACCAGCAAGAGATTCAATGGGAAAAATGGTTCTGATATTTGGTTTTTTTTCTTTCAGTCATTCAAAGATCATATAAGAACTGGTGTCAAATTCATAGATGGTTACACATGCTTTCTCTTATGTATATTGATTTTGGCCCAAAGAGGACAAAATAATCAAAAAAAACCCATTTATACAGATAGTGTAAAATGTATATATATGACAAGAGTTGCTACTCCCTTTGTGAAAGAACATGCTGTGTATATGTAACAACATCTTTCTACCTTTCTAAATATTTTCAGTGTTTTTGCACTTCATTACATATCCAGAAAGTAAACTGTTATGATTTAAAGGCATCCAAGGTAATGTTTTGGTATATATATATATATATATATATATATATATCCAGTGAAAAGAGATATCTCAGTCAGTGTAATTAACATTTCAATTATCATCTTGCTTTTAGCAATGAAAAGACTTAAGGTTACACTTAGCAAACTTCAGCTCTTCCAAGAAAAGTATGTAACTATTGATGGTCGTTCTCAGGCTGGAATTTACATTTCAAGAAATTATTCATTACATATAAAATTTTATGGCTTTGTCCAGTATATCACCCTGTTTTTCTTGCATTTAAGCTCTATAAAAAAAGCTATTGCAAAAGTTTCTCAAAATTTGACATTTTTAATTCCAAATACAGGTGACATAAAATGTTAGTTGTCTTTCCTTGCTTTGTCTCTTTGACCTTCCATAATGTCTTGATTTACGTGATTCCAAATGGGAAACACTCCTTTTCGGTGTCCAGCCATACTCTAATATTTGTGCATTACATATGACTATTATTCAATATTGAATTTATAAGTATTTCTTTACTACTTTTAATTATACATACATATATATCATAAATACTTCATCTACACATGCGATGATGGATATTGTATACTTTTGCAATGAATGTGGAGATATAGCTACCTTTTCAATTTATTAATTTTATTTATATTTAATCTGAGGCTTGGAATTAATACTCACACATCAGCTGTACTTTAGAATAATAGCAAGTTGCTTATTTAAGAGGAACCAGTTCATTTTCAAATACATAGCTGGTTCAAATTAAAATTCTCTTTACCTTTCACACTAGAGGTTTAGAATATTAGAATTCCCTTCTTCCTATTGTCCCAGTTATATTCTTTTAAGTTCATGTCACTCTCTATTTATGATATGGGTTAGAGTTTATATTCAGTTTTCTTTTACAAGCCTTACTAACAGCAAGCCATGTGTTGTGTTAGGCATTGTCATCTGTCTGGAAAGACCTCAATCAACCAGAAAGACAAAAATGTTTATTTCTTTATAGAGTTTACATTTTACCAGGGGAAGTGGAAGGTTTAAGGGAGAAAACAGTAAACTGAATTATTACGTGTGATGAAGGAAGGGAAAAGAGGCAGGCAGTAAAAATTCACAACTGTAACTAGCATGGTCAGAAAGGACATTATAGAGGTCATGTTTGAGCACAGGCCAGAAAAAGAGGAGGAAATGAGTCACACTGGTGGCTGGAGAAAGAATGTGCCACACGAGGGAAATGGGTATGGGAAGGCCATAGGTTGGAATGTGTCTGGCAATGATGCCAGCACAGCTAGATTTGGGAAAATGAGTAACTTGGAACCTGTAGATGCCCAGAAGGATTTGCACTCACTGTTGAGGAAATAGGTGAATTAGGGCACTTTTGAGTAGGGATTAATTAACTAACAAACTTTGAAGGTATGTATCCTTGATGGTACCATATTAAACAATGTTCAGAAGTCTTTTTAAAAAATATGAGCCTGAAATTCATAACCTTCAGTGGTACCTAAAAAGTATGGACGCTACCAAGGCTAACAAGAAATGCATATGGAATATAATATCTTTACAGCCTAAGTATTCACCTCATAGTATTGTAAGGGGAAATCTAAGCTAAATACAGGCATATCTATATCTAACTTGAAACTGTAATGGTGAGTAAGTAACAATAAATAGAACGGATAATCATATATTTACACCTTTCAGCAAGGGATTATTTAGAAAAGAATGCAACATCCTATACTAAAAGCAACAGATGAAAACTTAACTTGGAGATGTCTAGCTGGCATATCTTCAAGCCACAGAATGTAGAGAATGACCCAGAGTAAAGTTAGTTTTCAGAAAATGTTACTTACTTCTCTTCTTTCTTCTTTAAACTTGATAGCAATATCAGTTTAGCCCGAATATTGAACCAGTGAGAAAGCAACAAGCTAGCGAGTGTTAATGGTATTGATACAAAGTAGACCTGAAGGTTCATGGGCTGGAGGCTTGGTTCCCCAGCTGGTGCTGCTGTGCAAGGTGATGGGATCATTAGGTGCTAATCTCCTCACTGCTGGGATGGTAGAAGGTGGAGCCAAGTTTTAGGAAGCAAATCACTGGGACCACGCAGCACCCTTACCCTTTACCACTCTCTGCTCAGAAACCATGAGGTAAGCAGTCTGATGTGCCCTCCTGCCATGATGTTCCAATTTACCACAGACCTAAACAACTCCAAACAAAATAACCCTTTCCTGGCTTTGAATTATTCCTGAAAATCAAATATAAGAGCTCATCGCTATACGCGCTTACTTCAAAACAGATATTTAATATGACCCTGAGGACAAGTCTGTACACTAACAGCAAAATTTAAAGTTGTATCTGATCTTAATGACAATAAGTCATAGGAACAAGAAATGACAGTATTTCTTGAAAATTCCAGCATTTTCGAACAGAATGAACGACATGATGTAAAACATGAGATGTCAAATACATTAAAATAAAAAATAAAGTGGTTAATGAAAAGTTTCAAGCTTAGACTCAGAATGGATGAGGGACCTGCTTACCAGCAGAACCTGCATCCTTCCCTAGAGTCTCTGCACCCCCCACCTTTCCTGAGGCCCACACTGTCCCAGCCAATCCTTTGTCCCTCTGCTAGACCTTCCTCTCAACACAAGAAGACTCCCACACTGATGCCAAAACCACACCAGCCAGAAGGGTGAGTGACCCTCCTGAGCTGTGGGATAAAGCTCTTGTACCCTGTAAAGATTCATGTTGGTTTAATAAAATGCTGATTGGCCAGTAGCCAGACAGGAAGTATGGGTGGAATGACCAGACTAAGAGAATTCTGGGAAGAGGAAAGGCTCAGTCTGTACTCATCAGCTAGCTGCACAGGAAGCAAGATGCCTTACTGAGAAAAGGTGCCAGACCACATAGTTATACATAGATAATAATAATGGGTTAATTTAAGTTGTGAAAGTTAGTTAATAAGATGTCTGACCTAAAAGGCCAAACAGTTTATAATTAATATAAGCCTCTGTGTGTTTCTTTGGGACTGAATGGCTATGGGGCCAGGTAGAACAGAAACTTCTGTCTATACTCCTGTCCTGTGACCTGCCACCTCCCATCTCATCATCTGTACCACTGTTGGGTCCTGCCCCCAACTCCAGAGGAAGCCCACTGCTCTGGTACAGATCTCACCCACCTGTCAACTGGACTGACAACTCTTCATGGATTCTGCCCTGCCAAGACGCACATCATTGCCCAGCTCCCCCCAATTCATCATTATCACCACAATAAGTCCTTCCCCAGAACTTCAGCAGAATCCACAGGACCAGATACAGTCCACGCCAGTTGGAACAAGAGAGGTCATGAAGACAGGTACAATCCACACCAGTCACAAGAACAGACCAAGAGCTGTTCAGACAATGGAAAGATCTCCTATGCTCATGGATTGGTAGGACTAAGATAGCAAAAATGGCCATCCTACTAAAAGCAATCCACAGATCCAAACAATTCCCATCAAAATTCCAACACAATTCTTTATAGACCTTGACAACACAATATTCAACTTTACATTGGAAAAGCAAAAAGCCGAGGATAGTAAAACAATCCTGTACAATAAAAGGACTGCTGAAGATATCACCGTCTCTGTTCTCAAGTTCCCCACAGAGCTTTAGTAATGAATGGAGCACAGCATTGGCATGGAAAACAGACAGATGGATCAACAGAATCTAATCAAGACCTAGAAATAAATCCATGCACCTATGATCACCTGCTTTTTGACAAAGAAGTCAAAATTATAGAAAAAAAGAAAGCATCTTCAACAAAGAGGGCTGACATAACTGGAGGGGAGCATGTAGAAGAATGCAAATAGATCCATATCTATCACCTTGCACAAAACTCAAGTTCAAGCAAATCAAAGACCTCAACATAAATCTAGTTACATTGAACCTAATAGAAGAGAAAGTGAATGCATGGGCACAGGAGACCGCTTCCTAAAAATAACACTAGTAGCATAGACTCTGAGATCAGTAGTTAATAAATGGGACCTCCTGAAACTAAGAAGCTTCTGTAAAGCAAAGGACATGGTCAATAAAACAAAACAGCAGCCTACAGAATGGGAAAAGGTCTTCACCAATCGCACATCTGACAGAGGGCTGATCTCCAAAATCTGTGAGAAATCAAGAAACTAGACATCAAAAAAATATATAATTAAACAGAATTCTCAGAATAAGAATCTCAAATGGCAGAGACACAATTATAGAAATGTTCAACATACTCAGACATTAGGGAAATGAAAATTAAAACAAATCTGAGATTCTATCTTATACACATCAGAATGGATAAGATCAAAACACGAATGACAACTTATGCTGAAGTGGTTGTGGAACAATGGGAACACTCTTCCATTGCTGGTGGGAGTGCAAACATGTACAGCCACTTTGAAAATCAATATGGCAGTTTCTCAGAAATTGGGAATCAATATACATCAAGACCTAGCTATTCCACTTTTGGGCGTATACCCAAAGGAAGCTCAATCATACCACAGGGACACTCCCTAAACAATGTTTATGGCAGCTTTATTTGTAATTGCCAGAATCTGGAAACAACCTAGATACCATAAACCAAAGAATGGATAAAGAAAATCTGATACATTTACACAATGGGGTATTACTCAGCTGTTAAAATCAATGACATCAAGAAATTTGAAGGCAAATGGATGGAACTAGGAAAAAAAAATCATCCTGAGTCAGGTAACTTAGACCCCAAAAGACAAACATGGTATGTGCTCATTTATAAGTAGATATTAGCTGTAAAATAAAGGATAATCACCGGGCGGTGGTGGCTCATGCCTTTAATCCCAGCACTCGGGAGGCAGAGGCAGGCAGATCCCTGTGCGTTCGAGACCAGCCTGGTCTACAAGAGCTAGCTCCAGGACAGGCTCTAAAAGTTGCAGAGAAACCCTGTCTCGAAAAACCAAAAAAATTAAAAAAAAAAGGATAATCATGGCACCATCCACAGACCCAGAGAGGCTAAGCAACAAGAAGAGCACAAAGGGGGAATGCAAGGATGCGTCTGTGTAGGTGAAATAAAAGATATCCCATGGGTAGACAAGTGGCAGGTGGGAATAAGAGTTTGAGGGATCAGGCTTTGTGGGGAGATGGAGGGAGAATGCTGAAAGAGATGACTGGACAGGGGGAGGAATTTTGTGCTCAGGTAGAAACCTGGAACGATGGAAAGCCCTATGAATCTACAAAGATGACCCGAGCTAAGACTCCTAGCAATAGTGGATATATAGCTTGAACTGGCCATCTCATGTGATCAGATTAGTGACTACCCCAGTTATCATCACAGAACCTTCATCCAGTAATTGATGGAAACAGAAACAGAGACCTAACAACATTAGGCCAAGCTCATGGAATCCTGCTGAAGAGGGGAAGAAAGGCTTGTAGGAACCAGAAAGGTCAAGGCCATCACAAGAAAACCCACAGAAACAACCAACATTTCTCATAATATCTCAGAGTCTGAACCAACAACCAGGGAGCCTTCATGTGACAGACCTAGGCCCTCTACCTGTATATGACAGTTGTGCATCTTAGTCTTCTTGTAGGACTCCTAAAAATTGGAGCAAGTGTTGTCCCAAATGCTTTGACTTGGTAACCTATTCCTCATACTGGGTTGCCTTGCTTAACCTTAGTATAAGGAGAAGTGCTTAGTCTTTCCAAATACCTTGATATGTCATGCTTTGTTGATACCCATGGGAGACCTGCCCCTTTTTGAACAGAAACAGAGGAGGAGTGGCTTGAAGGGAGAGGGCAAGGGGAGTTGAAAGGAAGGAAGAGAGGAGAATAGGAAAAGCAAACTGAAGTCAGATGTAAAATAAATAAATTTTAAAAGTAATAAAAATTTTCAAAACATACACTTTTGGTGTTTAAAAGCTAATCAAAAAATTCTACAATCCAAAAGTTTTGACAGCTGTTAAGAGACTGTGCTGCAGGGTTAACAATTTCTTGAATAATATGCACATATTATAAGCCTAATCTATACTTCTTCTCTGTTTTATGTTTGTTCCTTATTAAAGTTTTTGGCTAAAACTTTACCTTGTTCTCACAGGTTGAGAGGTAAATCCTACAGAAGTTGGTTGCATATAAATCGAAATCACCTGCCACTTCTTGACTCAGAATATCATTATAGGGTACACTGGTAAGTCATCATTCCACTGTAGTAAAGCTTAGTTATAGAGAAGGGATCATACAGATGGATCAGATAAAGAATCCATGGAAGCTTCGCAAACTATGCAGAATCAGAGTGAAAGGCAAGCACAAGGAGAATGGGAAGGGAAAGATCAAAGCTTGACTTTTTTTCCTTAGAAGATTATGGCTTTACATATTCATAAATACTCGTGGGAATTTTAAAAATGCACAGTCCCATGTGGATCCCAGGATGTCTGATGGAAAATATAGATACAGAAAATCCAGCTGGGTGAGTGGGAGGCACTTCTCGGTGAGAAGGCTGCTAGATGACTGGGAACTTCCTGAGCTAAAATATTCATATGAGCGAGTGAAGACAACAATCCTTGCTGTCTCTTATGTCATTTCTGAGGTAAGGACATTTCATCAAATGGACACACTGCCTTCCCGTTCACTCATTCTCACATCTCACGGCAAATGAACGGAAGAGCTAGAAAAGAAATCAAGAAGCTGCCTGTTGATCAGATTAGGGAGGGGAATCTGATTCTTCCCTGAAGGAAGGGCAGTTCTTTGTGGAAATAGAACGCCTAAGATGCACCCCTATGACTTGGGAGCTTCTATCGAGAAGAAGAAACAAATGCGTAGCTGAAATAATGTTTTTGCCACTTAAAATTTGATGCTGAAACCTTCTGTTTGAGGATGTGTGTAACTGGGGAGACCATGATGCATGGAAGGATTGATAGAACATAGGGGAAGGGGCCTAAACAATGTGTGGTTAGATACAAAGCGTCTCCCTCAAAGTTAAAGACTTGGCCTTCAGGTGCTGGGTCTGGTCTAGACAAGCTGATTGGGTTACCAGGACTCTGGCCTAATCAAAGGACTGATCCGCTGGTGGATTGGACTAGTCCCCTGTCTACGTAGTATTCATTTAGTAGGTGGAGGGGACATCACAGAATGGAGGTGGACACTGAGAGCATGAACTGGAAAAAAATACCTTGGGCCCATTTCCTTTCTGGTACTGTGTTCTGGCTTCCTGAGATAAACACCGTTCCATGGGCCTCTGACTTAATGCTCTGCCTCAACCTGGGCCCAGAAACATCATTATGGGATGCTTTTGAGCTGAACCCTCTGAAACCATGAACCAAATTAAATCTTCCTTCCTTCCAATTGTTCCCTTGAAGTATTAGTCAGCGTGACAAAAAAAAAAAAAAAACCTCATTAACACAAAGAATTTATGCTATAGCAGGGAAACTGAGAGGGTTAAATAAAAGTACTGTGTGAACTTGCAGCATACGGGGTACTTGATGCAGCAACTGAAACATGATATTCCGTATATAATCATGTAAAAAATCTTACTGCAAACATTTTGCTCTCCTTCACTCTAGAATGTGACCTGTCCATTCTTTCCTAATAGATAATGGCATTCATATCATTTTCTCTAATATGCTCATGGATAAAAATAACTTTCAAAATTCCACCTCATTCATATTATCAAAATTTTGTTTGATATGGGAAGGTCTTCTGTTTTAATAAAGAAACTGCCTTGGCCAGTCCTTAGGTGGGTGGAGTAGACAGAACAGGAAAAAGGAAGTGAGGTAGAGGGCTCAGTCAGATGCCATGCCTCTCCTAAGTTAGACAGACCGCCGTGCCTCTCCTCAGAGAGAGATGCGATGAAGCTCCAGCCCAAGATGGACGTACGCTAGAATCTACCTGGTAAGGCACCACTTTGTGGTGTTACACAGATTATTAGATATGGGTTAGTCAAGATGTGAGTAAGAGCCTGAAAATAATGGGCCAGGCAGTGTTTAAAAGAATACAATTTGTGTGTTGTTATTTCGGGGTATAAGCTAGCTGGTGACCGGGAGCAGGGCGGCAGGAACGCAGCCCGCAGCTCCTCACTACATTTGTTCATGTTACAAAACGAATAGTGATATGTGCATGGGAATGCCGTATGAGAGAGGAATAAATGACCTTTCTCAGTGCTATTGGCTGCACAGTACTTAGTAAAGTAAGTATTCACATATTGTATATCTTACCCCAAAGAACTCTGATATAGATTATATGGAAATAAGATTCAATTCAAATTTAACATTAATTAAACCATGTTGCAGCTGCATCGATTTGTAAGAGCTCAGACTACAGTGAATAGTATGGAACTAGGTTTGGTACTTGACGGTCCAGCAATAACAAGGAAAAGTGCACAGAGTAATGAGTTTTCTCCCTTTCTCTGTCTCTTTCTCCCTGCCCCCTCTCTCTCTCAGTGAGGACCATGAAATGGCTATGAAAGTACCCTGTTATCCTTAGTATGTAGTCATTTTTGACTCTCTTCCTTATGGATTGTAATGTATAGACTATGTAACTGAAATGTATGATGTAAAAATTCTCAAGACTTAAATGCATGGATTTCTTTTTTTTTTCAACTTTTTATTTTGACTACAACTAACAATGTTTATTTAGAAAGAAAAATCAATCACTTTGAGTCCAATCTTTGTTTATTTCAGATAACTTAATGAGTGAAATGAATGAGTCCGTGGCAGTGATCTAATCAAGCACTGACTTTGGACAAGGAAATGGAAGAGCTAATTTAAGACTTGGGTGGTGGGCTTGGTAGAGAGAACGGCTAGAGGGACAACAGCTTCAAGTGACAGGTTGTTAGTACACTCTACTCCTGAGACTCCTTCTCAGTCCATAATTGACGAGGAGGAGCCCCAATTCACACTATTGTCGTGAAAATTAAGTGAAATAGCATAAAGTTGTAAGCATTTCTCAAACATTGTGCTCTGTTTACTCTCTGTACTAAAGATACAAAGTCCTTGTTTTATCAAAACCTGGAATCTGTTAAATATCAACTTCTCTTTAATGATTAAATCCTTGTTGAAGTTTTATTGTCAGGATGTTTGTATTAATTGAATAATGACTTATGGTGCCTGTAGATAAGGAGATTTGACATTATAATCTAATGTGGATTCTCATCTTAAGGGTGGCTTATGATCCAAAGTCACTTTGTTAACTCACTGTGAAGAAGCACGTATGGCTATCAAAACACTGAATTTGTAATGTACTGTTTACCTGATGAATTAAATAAACAACACTGAAGGATTTATAATGTTGTTTTATATGAAAAGGAATTCAAAGTGCTATACTGCGAATGGCACAAGACTTGTCCACTGAAGGAAATGGGAATAGTTCCTCTTGGTTTTCAGCTGATACAAGTCTCTGCAGAAAGGCATTGCCAGTCTTTGGTTAAGTAGACGTCTTGCCATCTCCTTTGCCTCTATGCCCAGCTATATCACAATAGGCATGTTGTCAGTATGTCATTCCTATGTCACCCCCTCTCCATGCCCCCAGCCTTTGCTTACCATTCCCTTGCTCTATGGTAACTTCAAAACTTAGTGCAAAACTGTGAGTTGATCATCACCTTCTGTATTTCGTTGGTAACACATTCAGCTGCTTACTTTGAGAAAAGGAGGAAGGATTCTCAGAATTCATATTGGGAAAATAATAAACTGAAGACCATGGATCACCCTCTGCAAGGTGGGGGTTTCTACTTCGCAACTTCATATTCTCACTGTCAGACTTCTCATGCTTTCATTTAGGCCTTGGAGAAAATTAAAATAGAAATCATGTATAACCCTTAGAGCAAAGATGAATTATAGAACAAAGAGTCCACTAAATGAGGAGGGACAGAAGACAATGAGGATGACGGGTATATGATCATGTAGGAGCTAGGATAGTCGAAAAAGTTAAGTTATTGAATAAATGAATGCAAGAACAAATAAAAGCTGACATTTCCTTGAGCAAAGGGGCTTTTTGTTAAATAATAAGTTTTTAAAATTAAATATAATAAAATTACATAATTTACCGATCTTCCTTTATCTCCCTCCAACCCACTTTATATATCTTAAATATAAATAGAACCTGCTCTGTCTGTCATGAGCTTTGAAGACTGCAAAGATAGACAATCAGATGTTGTATCCCTTCTGAGTTAGCTGCCTTGGGAACACATAAACTCCTGCTGTTTGGTCAATGGTCCAATGGGATGGCAGGTGTCCTGAAACTCTCACAGTATGCACAGAGATTCAAAAGCTTGGGGGAAGGTATCAAGAGCCTGCCTCTCTGGCTCTGTTGCTCCACACCTACATGACCTTGGACACATCTTTCATTTTCTAAGTCTTTCAACACTTGAGAAACAACATTCCTCGAAAGGATAAACACATTGTTAATTAAAATACAAACTAAGATCCATAACTTATAAATGTGTATTTGTTAAGAGTTTGGATCTGGGTATTTAAAACTTATTTATTTTATTTTATTTTCTCTAAAGAAAGCCCTTGTATACTCTCCTGGATTGCCCGGAACTTGCCTCGAGTTCATTGGCAATTCTCCTGACTCTTCTGAGAGCTGGGATTACAGGCATGCACCTGGGCTTGGACCTGGGTAAAATTTCAAAATGTTCCAATACTTTTATCAACACAAGCCAGTGCACCTGCAGACACAGTATTCCAGTCACCATCTGACTGGGAATGTGTGAAGTTCTGTCGGCACAGGCACTTGTATGGCTGGTTGTCCCCTTCTTAACTGAATGTCTGAGTACACCAGCCTAGTGGCACAGACTAAGAAGGACCTAATTATCCAGGACCATTCCTCTACTCCTTACTTTAGTGGAGAGCCCATTCCACATAAAGGAAATAATAAGAAAACTGTTCTCCCTGCACTTCCATTCAGTCCTAGTCAGGAAGGCATTCACTTGAGTAGATTGCATCGTTTACTGAAGAATAAAGAAAGCTAACACTATTTTTTTTTAAGCATAGAAACACAGGCTGGGGTCAAGCCACAAGTTACTGTCTGAGCTGTAGCCTAGTGTGCCTTATTAAACCTATTCGTTGAGAGAGTGCATGTTAAGTCACTTGGCTCATTGTGAAGTCTGTTTTCCCCTCCCTAGCAAGTGCCATACCCGTGAGGCCATAATGAGTTTAATTAAAGTCAATGGCAGCTAATAATTCAAGTCTTATAGATGCAATTTAGAAACAAACAAAATTCCAAAGTCAAAACATGAAAAACGCCACTTAAGTAGAAGTTTTAATCATGTGCAAAAATTAAAATCACCAATTATGGGCTGATGGAGTTCAAAGACGTGATTTTCGGTGTTGGATTTACCTCTAGCTGGCTATGGTTTTTTTTTTTTGTTGTTGTTGTCTGGTACAAGTTAAAATGAGAGGGGAGAGAGAGAGAGAGAGAGAGAGAGAGAGAGAGAGAGAGAGAGAGAGAGAGAGAGAGAGAACAAACTGTTAGAGAGACACCCAACAGTATGTTTATATGAATTGAACACTTAAATATGAGTTAAACACAGTAATATAATATAAAATTCTCACAAATTTTTATATTAAAAAGACAATCAAAATGAAGAATGAAAAGTACTATGGCGGAAGAAAGGCAGACAAAAATCCGTAGGAAAGAGGGTACTTCATTAACTCTTGGTTTCTGGCTCTCAAATAAAGCTAGATTGTTACATCTTCCTAAAAAGACTTAATGTGAGTTATAATGAGGTTAAATATTATAAAGAATTTATCACTTTTGCAGGATGTACTATTAAGTGTCATGCATAATTAAAATAATAATTTGGAAATGATGTATTTCTAAAACAAATGGATCAAGTCTACAAGGAGTTAAGAGTATTGATAGCTGGAGGTACTCTCTCAGTTCCAGTAAGTTCATGCTCTGTGGTGACTAAAGGCAATAGATCTATCACTGGAAATCAGTAGCTAAATATTTGCTCATACTTTATGTTACTAGACTATTCCGCATCCACACTAACCCAAGTCTTTTGGTTCTGAGAAGCTATTGAAATCGTTCAGCTCTGAGAGGAGTGTCCAGATTAGCACTGCAAAGGGAGGCTATGAATTGCACTGTTATGCTGCATAGTGTCTACACTTGGACTTCGCTGATTTATACTCTTCAGAGACTCCAGGACACAGTAATGGCTGTCTTTTATAAGCAACCAAACATATATCATCGGAGTCTGTAAAATTAAAAAATAAAGTAATCAATATTTGAAATGAGGAATAGACATTGTTTCGATTCTGAAAAGCCAAACATCAACCCTTCTGCCATTAAAACTGTTACTCCTGCTCAAGAAAAAATGTGCATGCAATTGAAGAGGACCCCAGCACAGTCTCATTTGAAGGCTAAGTGATTCAAAGTCTGCATTCTAAAATATTTAAATTTAGCTCAATGTCACAAAACTTTGCATACCTCTTTGATTACATATTGATGTTTTAAGCTAAAATTACTATGTGTTGTTTATATACCTGAATATTTGGAATACATACTTCATATTCCATCATGGAAATATTTTACATAATTTCTGAATAATAAATGATGAACTATGATCCTCTCCATGCACAGTAAATGTTAAATACACCATTGTTTGCAGACATTAAGCCATAAGTGTTATTTGCGATCTTACAAAATCCTGACCTCTTTAAAAGCCAAACAGCACTACAGCAGGCCTTCCCTAGCAACTGTATTCATAATGGCAATCTCCTCCAGTCAGTCAAGCTAAATAAACCATCAAGGATTCCAAGCTAGAAATGAGTTGTTGAGGGCTCCCGTTATCATGTCGGGACTGAGGTCATGGAGGAAACCCGAATGTTATTTTCACTAGTGCTGGCCTGCCAGTTAGTGTTGGAATTAGATTTTAGTGAAGGTGAACTTCGCCATTGCTGATCCTGGCAGAAATGCACTCAAAATCCTTGTAAGGGCATCAAAAGGTTTGTGAATCCACCCCCTCCCCTTTATCATTTCCTTGTCTTGAGTGTCTCCTGTTGATCTAGACAGCTATAGATGTGTACCAGGGTTTATGATCCCCAATTTGTCTGGCTCTGCTGGGTGTCACAGAAACATCCTGTGTACAGTGTAGCATCGCCTATGAGGGAGCTTAGGGCTTGGTGCAATGCTGGTTAAACATTAGCAAAAATAGCAAAGTATTTTTTTTTCCTAAGTGTTAAGCTAAAAACAAACAAACAAAAGACCTCTTTGCTTTTGGATTGTAATTGCTTTAAAGGGGAGCTTTATAAAACGTTGCTGTCTCATCACATGCTGGGTCAGTGAAACATCTTAGCAGGTGAAGGGGCATGTAGGGGAGGCTCTGGCATTCTTCCCGAGCCCATGGTTACTACTCTGGCATCACACAGGAGTTGTGGTGAAAAATCATAGCTATTAAACTTCCTATAAGAAAGCACACTTGAGAAGCCTTTGCATCCAGATCCCTATTCCATTCCCTTTCCTTTGGCTCAGCCATCTAGATGTTAAGTCACTTGATTTAGCACAGAATTTCAAAGGAAATGCTTGAAAAAAAAATCAACATTTTTAAAACATCTTGAAGGGGCAAAAGCAATGTGTGGGAAAGGCTACTTTTAGGCTTTATAGATTAAAATAAAGTTTGGAAATTTTAAATGGACTATACAACCCATAAGATAACATACCTCATGTGTATAATATATTTTTACTGAAGAGTTAAGTATACAGAGATAGCATTTAGGGTCACCACCAAGTGGGTCAAACTGAGCTGTGAGTACATATCTCTGAGACTATGTATAAAGTAGCAAGGTGGGTGTAAAACAGCCTTTATTTTTTTTGTCTTCTAGATCAAGTATTAAGATACCATTAATTTTTTGCAGGAGTGAATCCTCAGATAAATCTTTGCATTGTGATAGTCTTTTCTACTGACCAGACTCTTTGTAGGAGTCCTCCCCATAAAAAAGTCTCAAGATCTCATCAAGATGAATTATTTACTAGTTTTAGGCCTTGCAAATACAGTGCACAAGACAAAGAATCTTTATTGACATATTGAGGAAAAGAGAAAATTAGTACCATGAAGACACACTGAAATGAATAAAGAATAGTGTATGAAGGCATTAGGCTAATGATCTGAGAAGAAAAGGTTGGAAATCAGGATACTTCCCCCAGGCAGCTCAGATGTCAAGACAGAGGCAGGAGCTTGTGCTATACCTGCAGGATGGTCAACCATAAGCCAATTTAGATCTGAAGTTGTGACAAGATACATTTCATATTACTGTTTTTAAAACAGTTCACAATTATTTATTACATCTGCTGAGATTGATAAAATAACCTTTGTCCTAGATTTGGAGCACTACCAGGCATTTTCATATCAGTCTGACATCAACATTTGAAATACACCCAAACCCAAATAGTCTCAAGATTAGAAATAGTCCATTATATCATGTTCTCAAAAATTATAGCCTGAGACATAAAGAATCTTTTAAAACTGATTTTTAAAGGTTATACTCTTTAAAAATGGAACCTAAAGAAACATCATGTTCTCTGCTACAAACGTCATTCTCTTTCTCTTGCAGCCCAAAACAGTCATCAGAATACAGAGATCTGTTACTCATGGACAATTGTTGTGGGATCTTTGTACACTATATGAAGATGTATTGCTGTGATTGGTGAAATAAAATGCTGAATGGCGAATAGCTAGACCGGAGAGATAGGCGGGACTTCTGGGCAAAGAGGACTCTGGGAAGTAGAAGGTTGTAGTTGCAAGTGAGACACAGAGAAGAAAAGTAAGATGCAAGACAGAAGAGAGATAACACCACATGGCAGAACACAGAGTTTTAAAAAATGGCTTTACTTAAGCTAGCTGTGACAAGCTTAAGGTAGAGGCTAAATTTTCATAGTTAATAAGAAGTCTCCATGCAATTATTTGGGAGCTGGCCTGATAAAGAAAGACTCTCTACATATCACGTGCAATGAGGAGCTTTGAATAGCCAAACAAAGGGTCTGAGATAGCTAACAGGAGTTCTGGAAAAGGAACCCTATGTGAATTCCTAGTCCTGCAGTTTCTCTGGCAGACCAGTGCTCAGCCTACAAAGACGCAGGTCCTGTTCAATGCCTTTGAGTGGGAAGCAATTGCTCACACCATTTGCTAGTATTTGCCCATCAGTAGCTGAGATGTCAGTATAAGATTTGTATTACTCAGTCAGAGAACACTGTAGGCACTTAGTAAAGCCAAGTCTAGACAAAGAAAATCTCTAAATGGTATAGCCTTTTTAACAGCTACAGATGCAAAAAAAAAAAAAGAAAAGAAAAGAAAATGGGTATAGACAGTGATAGAAAAAAATCAATCATTAGAAATAATGAATCCTTCAACTTCTTTCTTCAAAGACTTAAAGTTTTTGTCATACAGGTCTTTTACTTCTTTTCTTAGTGTTTCCCCAAGATATTTTATGTTATATATGGCTATTGCAAAGGGTGATATTTCTCTGATTTCTTTCTCAGCCCTTTTTGTCATTTGTATATAGGAGGGCTACTGGATTTTTTATGTTGATCTTGTATCCTACCACATTACTGAAGGTATATATCAGCTGTCAAGTTACCTGATAGAATTTTTGGGGAAACTTATGTATAATATTATATCATCTGAAAATAGTAAAAGTTCGACTTTTCTATTTTCACTTTGTATCTCTGTGATCTCCGTTTGTTGTCTTATTACTCTAGTTAGAACTTTGAGTACTATATTGAATAATATGGAAAAAGTGGACAACCTTGTCTTCTTCCTGATTTTAGTAGAACCCCTTCAAGTTTCTCTCCATTTAATTTCATGTTGGCTCTTAGCTTGCTGTATATTTATTTATTATGTTTAGATATGTACCTTGTATCCCTGATCTCTCCAATACTTTTATCATGAAAGGTGATGGATTTTTGAGGGTTTTTTGCAGCATCTAATGAGATGATCATATTTTTTCCTTTCAATTTATTTATATGATGGATTACATTGACAGATTTTCATATGTTGAACCATTTCTGAAACACTAGAATGAAGCCAACATGATGATGGTAAATAATTGTTTTATGTGTTCTATCAGAAAATGGAAAGATTTCCCTAGCTCTTTGATAGGGAGAATAAAAATAATCAAAATGGCAATTCTACGAAAAGCAATCTACAGATTCAATGCAATCCCCATCAAAATCCCAAAATAAATTGTCACAGACCTAGAAAGAACAGCACTCAACTTCATAAACAAAAACAAAAATCTCCGGATAGCCAAAACAATCCTGTACAATAAAGGAACTCCAGAAATCATCACCATCCCTGACATCAAGCTCCATTATAAAGCTATAGTAATAAAAACAGCTTGGTATTGGCATAAAAACAGATAATGAACCAATGGAATTAAATCAAAGGCAATAATATTAATGCATACCTATGAAAACCTGTTTCTTGACAAAAATAACCCTAAAATTATAGAATGTAAAAAAGAAAGCATCTTCAACAAATGGTGCTAGCAGAACTGGATGTCAGCATGTATAAGAGTGCAAATAGATCCATATCTATCACTTTGTACAAAACTCAAGTCCATGTGAATCAACATAAATCCAGCCACACTGAACCTGATATAAGAGAAAGAAAAAGCCTTAAATGCACGGGCACAAGAGACCATCTCCTAAATATATCGGCAGTAGCACAGACACTGAGAGCAACAATTAATAAACTGGAACTTTTGAAACTGTGAAGCTTCTGGAAAACAAAGGGCACAGCCAATAAGACCAAACAGTGGGCAACTGAATGGGTAAAGACCTTCACCAACCCCACATCAGACAGATGTCCAAAATATATAAAGAATTCAAGAAACTAGACATCAATTTTTAAAATGGGGTATAGATTTAAACATAGAATACTCAATTCTCAAATGGCCAAAAGACATTTAAAGAATTGCTCAATATCCTTAACTCCCAGGAAACTGCCTGGTACCATTTTCGATCAAAATTACTCTGAGATACCCTCTTATACCAGTAAGAATAGCTAAGGTCAAAAACACTGATGGATAGAGGTTTGGTTATATAGTCCAAATGGACTTAGAAAGTTGACAGATGCCTTTTATCAACTCAACCATAGAGGAGAAAATCATCTTTGGCTTATTTAGGTACCCCACAAATTCCATACTTGTGTTAATACCAATATGTCTTTTACCTTTTAAGAGTATGCATGTTTTCAGAAAAAAAAAGTACCAGACACAAATGAAAGCTGTGATGGTTTAAGTAAAACGCTGTGGTGCAGTTCCCTGAGGTGCACAGGGGACCAGGAGGGACAACTGGGTCCCACCAGAGGCCTCTGTGGGTCCCAGGTGGGTGAGAGACTTCGGTAGGTTGGCAGGGCAGCCAGTCCCACAGGAGCCATGGTGGGTGAGAGAAAGAGATGGATAGGCAAGCCATGTAGAGTGAATATTTATTTAGTGAGTTATAGAAGGAAAGGGAAGTGGGAGAGAGAGAGAGAGAGAGAGAGAGAGAGAGAGAGAGAGAGAGAGAGAGAGAGAGAGAGAGAGAGAGAGAGAGAGAGAGATGGGGATAGAAAGAGAGACAGAGAGGACAGAGAGGGAGAGAAATTGGGTCGGGGAGAGGAGTCCACAGCCACTTCTTCCAAAAAGAGACAGGGCAAAGGGCAGAGAGAGCACAACCTGGAAGGAAGATCCCTCTTGCCTCAGTAGAAGGGGAGTGGGAGTGGGCGGGGCTTGTCTCTTAAAGGGACAGGACAGACCATTAGACAAACAAGTAGCCCTGGTGATCCAGCGCCTCAGAATTCCTCTATTAAAGTTTCCTCAAAATTCTACATCAAAAACAAATTCAAAGCTGCTAGCTGAGATGGTCAAGCTTCACAAACTACTCCAGCCAGGACTTCAGATAAACTCTCCACTTTCCTATCACACAGAGACTAAACAAAAACTAATACAATTTGCTCTCCCTGGACTGGCCCATTATCCCAGTCTATTTCAGGGTTCCCTAAGGTGCCATAGCCCCCAGTCAACAGGAAGCATTCTAGAGAACATAACACCCAAGCTAAAGACCAAGATTTCATAATCAATAATGAGTCTCTAGATCATTTGGGGTGACTTTTGCTGCAATCTAGACATGGTGGGTTCGTCCACTCCAGAGTAGAGGTGTGAGGATTAGAAATGTTCAGTGGGAGGAACAGAGATAAGAAAGAAACACAGAGAAACAGGATAGTACCAGGATCCTGAATGCTGAATCTTGAATTCTGAGTTCTGAGTTCACTCACGTTTATTTTTCATATACTTTTATACCCCAATACCAAAGAGGGGGAGGCAAAAGACTGCTTTAATACTCCACAAAGGACAACCAGAACAGTTACTTGCTTCAGTACTTGAGACATCAAGCCATTAATTCCGGAGTAAAACATTTGATGTTTGGGGTAGTAAACCCACTCTAGACCAAACCTCCTATTTTAAATCAAGGAGCACAGGAGTATGCTTGAATTCTCCAACCATTGATCAGGGTAGGGCAACTCCACCTCTATGGGATCTCTGAATGTCCAAAACACCAAGTACCCATACCCTAGGTCAGGATAGCTTGTATTGTAGTCACACCTGTTTTCAATAACTTTGAAAGAGCAAAAATAAGCTCAAGTGCTCTTACCTTCAGGCAAGGTGGAACAGGCTCACATCTGTGTGCGCCCCGACAGGAGGTCCAAAGCTGGTCCAACAAGAAAACTTGCTACAGGCAATGGGTTACTAGACTTGCTGGCTTGTGAGAGCAAAGTGCTTTCTGAGTTCTGTCACCTAGCTCCCTCTTCCAACTAAGGGCCAATTAAGTATGTGAGCCAGGTGTGGTAAATCATGCTTTTAATCCAGTCTAGAGATAGAAGTAGGAAGATTAGGAGTTCAAGGCCACTCTCAGATAAATCTAGGTACTAGGCCAGCCTGAGCTACTTGAAACCCTATCTTAAAAATAAAAACAAAAGAAAAGTAAACAGTATGTGCATAAAAAAGTATGCAATATAGCAAGATGCAGATTGTCTGAGCCATGTTGTCAAATGTAACAATATTGTCTGGGAAACCCTGCCTGAGCACACTGGTGGTAGAGACTCCCTACTGTCTCTTGCCGATAAGTAGTTTAAGGCAAAGAAAATGGAACCCATTTCCAGATTTGGAAATCAAAGGGTGTAGAATCCTTTAATAACTAAGACACAGGTGAATCAGAAAAACAATCATTGTTTTGGGAAATATGGCTCAAGTAATTCTGTGTAGAAGGAGGTCAAACCCCTTCTCCCATCTCTTACTGAAGGAACAAAGCGGGTGACTGCTAGTGGGCATTCCATCTCTGTATGCAAAACCCAAGAACAACTATTATACTTTTAACCCATAGATATTCAAATTAACTCTCCATCTTCAAAAGTTATATGAAGCCTTTTCATAATTTCACTGTCTACCTGCACTCAACTTCACATAGTTTCAAGAAGCAATGCTTTTGATTTCATGATGCCTAGGACACGCCCAAAAGAATAGTGGTTCTTTAAACAATTTTAAGGGTAGTTGAAAGTAATGGAAGTAGTGAATATTGAATTAAAATATTTAGTTAAGCCATTTTCCTTAATGAAAGGCTCAGAATTGTTCATATGTGAATATTACAATCTTAAACACTTTATAATACATTTGCAACATTTGAGAATATGATAATAATTTAGTGATTCGCAAAACATGTTTGACTACCAGATCCTACTCTCAAGGATTATCTAATAGTGTTTGGAGAAACTTTTTGCAAACATTATTCTACTAGTATTCTGTCACTTCTCATTTCTACAACTCTACGGCCATGGCATAAGGCAGATGAGAAAACAAAGGATACGGAGCTTTAAAAAAGCCAAGTCTGTGTCAAGTTTAGCTTGACTGATTGATACTAGATGCTCAGCCGTGAAAGGGAAATTGCAGGTCTGCATTCAGTATTGAGCATAATGCAGATGTTTCTTAACATTCTGACATGATCTTTAAATTTTTTTCATCAGCATAGTCAATAACAGCACCTGATATTAGTAGGGAATGATCATATATGAACATTATGATGAGATTATTTCATAATGGTAATTTCTGAGACATTCATTCTCTTTGTGGGAAAAAGGAGAAGAGAAGAAGAAACCCATACTATCAAAAATTTTTTTTTATTTTTGCATATCAATTTTATGAAATTAAAAATTGGAGCTCTGTGGTACTGGCACACACCTTCAATCCCAGCACTTGGGAGGCAGAGACATCTATGAGTTCAAAGCCAGCCTAGTCTACCGTGTGAGTTCTAGGACAGGATCCAATGCTACAGAGATCCAATGCTACCCTGTCTCAAAAATCCAAAATGATAATCATCATCATCATCAATATTGTTATCATGAATAATAATAGCTACACTTTATTGAGAAATTTTTAAATGTCTTTAGTCCTTTGACTCTGTAAATGTGTTGTTGCTGTGTTTGATTTACATAAAACACTGTGATCCAACCACCATTTTACAGGTGAGAAAAATGAAATACTTAAGAAAGAAAGAAGTAAAGGAAGGGAAGAAGGAAGGAGGAACGATGGAAAAGAGGGAGGAAGGGGGAAGGAGGGAGGAAAGAAGGAAGGAAGGAACGAACGAACGAAGGAAGGAAGGAAGGAAGGAAGAAAAGGAGGATGGAAGGAGAAGAAATAGCCTAACTACATGCACACAATCGTATTAGGAGTGGCATTCAAGCCTGCATCCATCGGATTCTGATTTATACTCTTAAACACTGTAGCCCCTAGTTGACACTTACTGTAGACACTGGAGTAATTTACCATTGCTTTAAAAAAGAGAGATAATTTTCTTCATCTATCGTCAGGTGGAGGTTCTATGGTGATATGCAAGAAATTCATCAGTATGGCTATAGGAACTGGCCTTTTCAGGCTCCCTCTCCTCAGCTGCCCAAGGAACTAACTGGGGGCGTCTCCCTGGAAACAGAACTAATGGGAGATCACCAACTCCAGTTGGAATGGGACTGATGGATCATGCGACCAAACCCGTCTCTCTGAGTGTGGCCAACAGCGGGGGCTGACTGAGAAGCAAAGGACAATGGCTCTGGGCTCTGATTGTTCTTCATGGACGGGCTCTGTGGGAGCCTTCTCAGCTTGGTCGATCACCTTCCTGGACCTGGGGGGAGTTGGGAGGACCTTGGTCTTAGCATAGAGTGGGGAACCCTGATGGCTCCTTGGCCTTGAGAGGGAGGGAGGGGAGGTATGGGTGGAGGGGAGGGGAGGGAAGGGGGAGAAGGAGGGGAGGGAAGGGGGAGGAGGAGGGGAGGGAGGGGGGAGGAGGAGGGAAGGAGATGGAAATTTTTAAATATAAAAAAAATAAACCATGAGAAAAAAAAAGAGAGATAATAAGCATAAAAGAATTTCTCAAAGTAGCAGAGAATGATGGAGTAGTTTTAAAATCTGGGTACTGTTAAAAATTCAGGGATATATTTGACTATTCTAGTGGCAAATTGTTAGAGTCAGCTCCTCTGATGAATATAATAATTTTTGGCAAGTGAACAGCTTTGTTTGAGTAATGCTTTCATTGCCTGTAGTCCTAGCTGATAACAGTGGGAAGGGAGATTCTCTGTATCCCCACACCAAAACTGAGAGAATGGGTGCCCTGCCCCAGGCCACGAGCAAGTGCTAGTACACAGGGTATTGGGAACGAACATGAGTCTTTTTTCATTACTAAATTTTGTTCTTTGACAATTCCATACATGTGAATAATGCATTGTGTTTACTGTCCCTCCCATGCGCCCTCCCCCCATGTATCATATTCACATCATAGTCAGGAACATTGATGCCATGCATGAATAAACAGTGTGTTTAGCTGCAACCCTTTTACTCTCCCTTTTTAATTGTTTTTATTTCAGCCTGTGGCTTCTCTGTCTAAAATTCAATTTTGAAGGAGCAGCGTTTCATTTGTATATTGAACTTTTCTTCTTTCTTTAGTGTGGTTTTTAAAACATCTTTTCCAAGTGCACTTGGAGAGATCCAGATTGGAGGTCGTGTTCATTGTCTCCTCCATGGACCATGGAGACTGGTCATGTGATGTGATTTTGAAAGGAAGGGTCTCCCAATTCTGTAACGAAGGAAATTAATACTAGGAAAGCAGGAAGTTGAATTAAGGGTCCTGAATAAATTAGAGCTCTCTAGAGAGTTTCCTATGCTTCCATTTTGCTTCCTGAAAACCAAATCCTTTCCTTGAAGGACAGTTTTAAAGTCCTCTGGCCTACAGAGACATGTTGGCTGTGTATTTTAAAAAAGCAATTGAGTCAAAAGTCCTGTACAAAAGGGACACATTTCAGAGAATTAACAGATAAGCATATTAAAGATTGAGCTACCACTGTTCATTACGATTTGGGAGGAGGAGTCACAATTCTTTTTTTCCCTAGAACTTAGTACAAAAGGAAAAGAAAGACCTACTTCTGATCTTCTGTATTTGCGGGGGGAGTGTGAGAAACAGGCCCCAGCCAGTCTGACAAACATCTGGGAAGTGGCTGTGTGGAGCCCTTCACATGTTGCCTGGAATTAATAACAGTGTCCTCTGTCTTCTGAAATGATTGGCTGCAACACTTCCAGTAATTTAAAATACAAATAGTGCTGAGAAAGCCTGGTGAGGACTGGCATGCTCCAGTTCTGGAAACTGACGCTCGCGCACAATGTGGTGGGCAAAGAAAAGAGGCTTCAGAGGCAAACCCTGAGTGTGGGTTGTGTCTGCATTCACAGAAGAGGGCTTGCACCGCAGGAAACACGCGTCAGTCGACCCTGAGGTTTCTTAGCTTCCATCCTTTCCTTCTGGAAGGATGGACGTTCCCTGGTGCTCCTCAGTGGCATCTTTTCCACTTTTTGTCGATGTCACCCACAGATGTTCAGATTCTCGGTTTCAGAGTGTGGATTCCAAAGCCAGAAAGAATCGCTACTCGCCTTGCACCTGTAATCCTCTCAAGGGCAACTTTTCCACCTGTCAGCTGGCTAAGCAACTATTTCCGTGATGCAGTCCTCAAGAGGGCCACCTGCGATTGCGCGAGTCAAACACCTTAGCACCTCAGGCATCCCCAAGGCTCTCAGTGGTTGATATTATTTCCTGACTATGTTTTTACTTAGCCTAATGTGATTGTCTAGATTGTAAATTCTATATCGAAAATAATATCTCAAAATGTGTCTGAAATTCACTTCTTTTTCAGCTTTCTTATACTGATTAGGTGGGTTCTATATATTACTGCAGTTAGCTAAAGGCCAAATTAAAAAAAAAAAATAAACAAAAGGAAGGAAGACTCTGCCAACCCTAGAATGGCTCCCTAGGTCCTTGGGCATCTGAGGAGAGGGTGCCAGAAATGTACAGATCCTATTGTCATACTCATGAATATCTTGCATATCACCATAGAACCTTCACCTGGCATTGGATGGAGAAAATGACAGAGCCCCACATAGGAGCACCGGACTGAGCTCCCAAGGTCCAGATGAGGAGCAAAAGGAGGGAGATCATGAGCAAGGAAGTCAGGACCGTAAGGAGTGCGTTTACCCATTGAGACGGTGGGACAGATCTAACGGAAGACCACCAAGTCCAGTTGGAATGGGACTGATGGAACAGGGGACCAAACCGGACTCTCTGAATGTGGCTGACGGTGGAGGAGGACTGAGAAACCAAGGACAACGGCAATGAATGTGAACTCTACAGCATGGACGGGCTCACTGTGAGCCTTGTCAGTTTGGTTGCTCGCCTTCCTGGACTTAGGGGGAGCTGGGAGGACCTTGGACTTAACATAGTGAAGGGAACCCTGATGGCTCTTTGTCTTGGAGAGGGGTGGAGTGGGGGTTTGGGTGGAAGGGAGGGGAGGGAAGGGGGAGGAGGAGGGAAGGAGATGGAAATCTTTAATAAAAAAAATGAGGAAAAAAATAAAAATAAAAATCTGTTCTCAGAAAAAAAAAAGGAAGGAAGAAAGAAAAAAATGAAAACCACTTTGAATCCGAAGGTACTCTCTCTTCTTGTTTAATATGTTGCCCTTATAAAAAGGAAATTCAATAATTCAAGTAAGTGTGGTGGTGGGATTGTTTTATTATTATTATTTTGATTTTCAAGACAGGGTCAGCATTTTTTCTGTGTAACAGTACTGGCTGTCCTCACTTTGTAGACCAGTGTGGCCTCGAACTCAGAGTTCCACCAGCCTCAGCCTCCTAAGAATCGGGATTAATCCCTTCCTGCTGGGATATTGATTGATAATAACATAATCTTTATTGATTCTTTGAAAATTTCACATCATGAACCCAAATCCCACTCACCTTTTAGCTCCTCCATATTCGCTCCTCATTCCTGTGGCATTCCACCGTAAGAACCCCTGAATTAATTGAAAACAAGGCAAAACTTGCTCCTCCATCTTTTCCTCCTCTCCAATGCCCCCTCATTCATCCTAGTGGCATTGAGAGCTTCTATGTATGATGTAGTCTACTTCTTGTCCAACCGGCCTTATCCACGTTAGAGAATATTAAAAGACAACACAAACAATATACAGATTTTAGGAGGCCCTCAAGAATTTGGCAATGAGATGAAATATAACCTGGAAAAGATTAACAGAATTCATGCATTTGGATAAAAGGGGGGGGGGTGGAGACATGGAACCGTCTGGGTGCTGTGTCCTGTTTTCCAACTCCCTTTTTCAGCTTTTTCATTTCTAGTTTTGCAAAGCTGTCCTGGAGTAGGATGAGAAATAACAATTTAGAATTAAGGGGAGCCAAATATCAGTATATCTACCTTTGAACTTAATTACTGATGTGAACAAAATTATTAAAACAGGAAAGTAAGCCAGCGACTCATAAGACAAACACCAGACTATGATGGTTATCATTTAAAAACAATAACAATTTGTGTTATTGAAATAAATATTTGTTATCTTATTTCTCTAGGAAATCTGAGATTCTCAAAAGGCTATGGTTGCTTCTAAGTGAATTAAATAACAAAATCAGCTCCAAATTTAGCCATTCTCCCTTAGATCTGGATAAGTAAAGGATACTGAATAGAGCATATTGAGGAGACAAGCATTTGCTTGGTATACATGGGAACTTGTGTCATCTAAACACATAGGAAATAAGGAAATAGAACCTATGTGCATATGTATCTTTTAAATATTTTTAATATGCTTATGAGAAAAACAAACTTGGGATGTAGGCTATCTCCTAAATTTTAAAGTTGGATGCCTTATTAGTGGGTCATTCTGCTTAGTCAGATTATACGTGTGCTATTAATAAAAATGGGTAATTTTTTACCTTCTTTTCTTTAAGAGAGTTATAGTGTATTGATATTAGCATGTGCAAATTTTTGACCTATTTCAGGAAGGAGAGAACGGTGGTTTGAATGAGCGTGGCCCCTGCAGGCTTGAAGAGTTGATGCTTGTTCCTCAGTTGGTGGTTCTGTCTGGGAAAGATTAGAAGGTGTGGTCTTGTCGGAGGAGGTGGGTCGCTGAGAGCAGGCTTCAAAAGCCCACGTCATCACCAGTTGGCTCTCTGGGCTGCCTGATTATGGGTCAGATGTGAGCTCTCAGTTACTGACCTGGCGCCACGCTGCCCACCGTGATGATGATGGACTCTAACCTCTGGCACCATGAGACTCAAATTAAATGCTTTCTTTTATATGTTGTCTTGGCTGTTGTGTTTTGTCACAACAAAAAAAAAGTAATTAAAACAGTGGGTTTGCACACACTTCTTATTCCAGATCTGAGCCCCAGAGAAGGAAGGAGAGACTGCATGTTCATCAGAGGGATATCGACAAAGAAAAAGCATACCACCGAGGAGGAAAGATCTTCTCCTGTGCAGGTTTTGAACACGAAATGATGGCAGAATTTTTATAGCAAGGTGAAACTGAGGTTCACATGACAGTGTTTTTCCTATCTCAGTCACAAGTGGAGGAACCAGGTTTTCCTTTTGTAATACTAAAAGATGGAGGAGGAGACGTACTTCTTCATATTCCCCTTTTCCCTTGCCCATCCATTATCAAGTGTAAACGCACACACACACACAAAACAAGAAAAAAATCCCCCAAATTTCCAAAGTTCTAAAAGGAAAATAGATTGCCCAGCAAGCCACTCCCAGTTTTAAAGGGGTCCATTATTTTGATAACTGACTCAGCACAAGTAGTGTGTAATTTCCTGAAGCAAAAAAAGCCAAATACGATTAATAGGTTAATAATAGTTCCTCCTTGACATGGATAGTATTTGTCTACCTGAAAATATCGCCAATGACACCTTTGTTGGCCAGTTTCAGCAAAACTACCACGCTCTTAATGAGCATTTATTATTTATTTGACCTTCAGAGGTCTCGAGGTGCATGCACAGTTATGAAGTCATATGCATAAAACCACCTCTGCAATAAATTAAAATTAAACTAACCATGGCAGTGGTATTCCAGGAGCATAGCTTTCCTTCCTTGGGTAGGCCAAGTGGAAGCAATGAGTTCTGCTCCATGTCCTGAAGGTCAAGAGAATTGGATCCTGTCAAACAAGGAAAAGCAGAAAACTGCAGAGTCCAGCAAGAATGAGCCTTGAGCCTGTGGCCTGTTTTTAGCGGAATCTTAGTAGGCAGCACCATCTACCCTGCTGGAGATGCATCAGGATGGTCTCCAGGCATCTCTGAGCTTTGGCATCTCTGCCTTGTTTACCTGTTCCATAACACACAGTGCCCTTCCCTAGAGAAACACATCTCTGCTATACAAACAAGATGCTTTCTTTCAGTGGAGCATATCAAAAATGATATTTTCATCACTCGAATAACTTGACAGTGAAGAGCATCAGATGCATCATCCTTTACTTAATAAGGGCTGCTTCGGTGAAGAAAGAAAATGCCTTTCCAACAAAAGAAAAAAAAATGTCATAGGACTTAATTGAATGAACTTCCTGTCATGTATGCACCACTAAGTATGCAATTTACCACTGATACTAGAGATGTATTACTTGTAGTTCACTGGTCAAGTGGTCAACAGTAAGGTTATCTCCTGCTCTAAGAGCAACTCCAAACCTCTTCTGGGACCTCTGAAGGAATGCAAGGAGGGAAACTCACACTGTCTTAGTTTGAGCCAAACATAGCTTTCAAGCAGGCAATAACAGGAACAAGCAGAGATGTCAGAAGTAGTTGACTTGTTGAAATACGTTTGGACACCAATTATGGTGACAGACATCAAAGCCCACCACATGCCACTGATGGTATAAAAAAGACACAACTTCAGAAATAAAAATCCTATTGTTACAACTTCATCGGTCTTACCTATCCTCAATGTAGTCTCTTATTCAAGGTCCCCTCTAAGTAGGGTAGGACTTACTAGCTGAGGCAACTGAACTAAATATGTGGGTTTCCTATCTGCTGGACCAAATGTGCTCAGCTTTGCAGACTACGAGGTTTTATTTTTGTTTTACTTCATTTTAATACAGCTATTTCTGTGCTCTCTGATATTTATGCCTTGTCTGCTACTAATGTTTTCTTTGCAGCGGAGGAGGGTAGGTCAATAAAATAGGAACAAACTTCCATGATGAATGAAAAAAAAGTAATCACGCTTACATAATTTTTTCTTGCTCCCTCTCCTCCAAATATGACGCTTTCCAACCTTTCCTCTCAACAACTGCTGCACAATTTTCGAGTTCTATAAAAATGGAAAATTACCTCCTTCTAACCCCTAAAAGAAACAGTTTGTGTAGCTAAAACCTACAAGAGAGACCACTTACTGGTACCCTTTTTCTTCAGTTTGTCATTTTTAGGATGAGAAGTCCCCTTAGTCACAATCATGTAATATAATGTAATGCAATGATTTCTGCATCAAACCTCCAAGGTGTCTGGCTTTTAAGAATTGGAAATTAAATATATGGACTATGAGCAGTGATATGCCTTCATTTTTAAAACTAGGAAGACTAAAGTAGTAATGATAGCTATCAAAAGGGATTACAGACCTCAGGAGATAAGACTCAATGGGGAAACTGTTCACCCCTCAAGTGGGAGAACCTGAGCTTAAATCCCCAGCACCTATATTAAATATTAGCTTCATAATACACGCATGCAATATCAGCACTGTGGAAGAAGAGAGAAATGAGAATTTGGAGTTTTCAGTGGTCAACTACTCTACTCAATCCCTGAACTCCAGGTTCATTGAGAAACACTATCTGAAAACATAGGAGTCAGGGTGATAGAGAAAAACAACCAGTGTCTACCTCTGTCCTTTTTTTTTTTTACGTTCACAAGAATACACATACATATGCAACCTCTCTCTCTCTCCTCTCTCTCTCTCTCTCTCTCTCTCTCTCTCTCTCTCTCATGCATGTGTGTGTGCGCACACACACACACACACACACACACACACACACACTCACTCACTCACACAGATACACACACACAAAGTAGTTGCTCTAAATACCTTCACTGGCTCTGAATTCTATCCCTCCGATTTCTAACCTTGAATGCTGACTCTCCATCCGGCGTCATGCTTACCACCCACTCTGAAGCTTACTCATGCACTCTTTCTGGAAGCACTTGTTAGCTATGTACTCTTTTTTTTTTTTTTTTTTTTATCTCAGCTGCAGCTGGTGGCACAAAGCTAACCATTTAGAGGGCTTCCATCGCCAACCAATTCCATTCCTTACACACCGTATTACCATTATTATTACAGTTTTATTTTTATTTTTTTTTATTTATTTTTTTTTCTTCTCAGCTTGGTCGATCACCTTCCTGGACCTGGGGGGAGTTGGGAGGACCTTGGACTTAGCATAGAGTGGGGAACCCTGATGGCTCCTTGGCCTTGAGAGGGAGGGAGGGGAGGTATGGGTGGAGGGAAGGGGAGGGAAGGGGGAGAAGGAGGGGCGGGAAGGGGGAGGAGGAGCGGAGGGAGGGGGAGGAGGAGGGAAGGAGATGGAAATTTTTAAATATAAAAAAAATAATAAACCATGAGAAAGAAAAAAAAATTATGTACTCTTTTAAATTATGCATAGCGTCCTTGTTTCTACTTTTGTGTCAGTATTTGTAACTGATTAGTTAGCATTTTGTCACAGACTGTCACTTGTGTTGTGCCTTCCTTTCATCCCAAGCATGTAAAGAAAATCTTACTGCAAATGAGGATCTCCATGGCTAAGAACAATGGATGTTATTTTAGATATTAAATCTAAACTAATTTTCCCATTGCTCATCAGCAGACCTAAGAAAGATCTCATCTATAGAAAGGGCACTGGAATCTTGCTGGGATCCCTGGGTAAACAAAGGAGATAACGTATGGAAATCACTTAGCACTGTCTTTGAGTATAGGAAGGACTAGAGAAGTGTGGCAGTGACCACAATTCAAGCCCCAAATTACAACTATTACAGCTACCGGCGACAGTAGACTGCTCTGTCTGCTAATTTTACAATAGGATCATCCAAACTTGGTTCAGTGGTCATTCTTTATTGCCAGCTTGACTGGATTGAGATCCAGGCAGGAGACTAAAGCATCCCTCTGACTATGTGTGAAGTTCTGTGCAGAGGGGTAACTGAGGGATTGGGAAAACCCATCCTAAATGGGGAAGACACCATCTCACAGGCCCAGGACAGGAGGGAGATAGCAGAGAAATAGCAAGATAGCTTGCTGGACGCTGTGAATACAATGTTCTCCTATTCAGTGCCCTCCCACCAGGATGGTCTGAAACTGAACAAAGGGAATCTGCCTTTTTCTACGTCATTTCTGCTAGGTATTTTGTCACAGTGAAGTTGAACTAACCATGTCTGAGCCTCAGTATCCTCATCCTGATAACAAGAAAGGCAGAATAGATATTCTTATTTGTAAAAAATATGTGAGTCTGCAATTGATTATATATATATTGTCACTGAGGATGAGACGTGTATTTTATTATTCATAACAATCATTCTAAACTACAGCATGTCACAGAGTCCCAGAATATTATATAAACTAGAATTAGCATATATTTAAAAGGGCATGTTTAAATATCTGTGATTATCTCTCTGTACAGAAGAAATCTCATGGATAGAGTATAAAGAATTGTATATAGGGAGATTTTTTTTCCATTAGCTGAGGTACAAGGGGGTTATAATTTATTTAACTTTTGTGTAGAATTATGCTAGCCCTCTCGAAAATAAGTTTTCGAGAGGGCTAGCATTTCTTGAATAATTAACCAGAATTTATGGTATGTTACATGGTCTGGAGCTCTTTTCGTTTCCAGTGAAGAAGAAAATTACTTATTTTCTGTTTGGGCAATAGAATGAACCTTCTAGCTGACCAGTGCCTTGAAGCTTTTGAACCTCAGGATGCTCAGCTCTGACGCCGACCTACTCCACCATTCCTGCTCACTGTCCTTCCGAGCTAACTGCTATGCCAGTACTCAGGTCTGAATGAAGTCCTGATGATTCTGGATCCAGGAGAGTAGCCTCATAGCAAGACGTTCCCACAGAGTATTAATCACCGGCCATTTTATTTTGCTTAATATTTTCGTACAAATCTCATTTTTCCCCTTGGGGATAAGATGTGGAAGGCACAGAGAGTCATTTGTTACAACGATTTCTTTTCTGTTGTTGACAAGAACTCCTAAGTAAAAGCTATTTTGTGGTTGCCTATGAGGTGACCAATTCCTGCTGGTGGATACTTTACCTGAAGCCTTTAACCACACAGTGGCATCATCAAGGACATCACAGCCCAACCTAGTTCACTAGGCTGTGACCTCAGGTACAGAAGAAGAAATAAAGGTGAGAAATTTTTTTTAAAAACCCACACATATAATGTTCTCATATTTAGCAACTTTCAAGCAGAGTAAATGAAGCAAGTAACCGTGAAATAAGCATATTTAATAATTTGAAGTTTACAAATTGTATTTAGCATTGTACACAACTTCTTCTACCTGCTGCCCCTACTCTTACTGGGTTTCTTCTTTCTCTTTTTTAAAACCACTTTTACATATGACAGTATGGTAGCTAATTTCATATGAACGTGACAAAAGCTAGAGTCGCTTGAGAGATGGGAACCCCGATTGGAAAAATGCAGGTTGTAGGCAAGCCTGTAGGCCATTTTCTTAATTAGTGATTGAGTAAGGGGTTCCACCCCATTATGAGTGGTGCCCTCTCTGGGCTGGTGGTTCCAGGTGCTGTAAGAAAGAAGAATGAACAAGCCATGAGGAGCAAGACAATGAAAAACACTCCTCCATGTCCTCTGCATTAACCCCTGCCTAGAGTTTACTGCCTGTTTGAGTTCTTTGCTTCCTATATATTATTAGAGATTTATTTTATTTTTATTGGGGTGTGTGTGTGTGTGTGTGTGTGTGTGTGTGTGTGTGTGTGTACCTTCAAATATCAAAAGAGGAGATTGGATTGTTAGAAGCTAGAGTTACAAGTGGCAAAAAACAAAACTTGGGTCCTCTATAAGAGCATCAAGGACTGTTAACTCATGAGCCATCTCTCCGGCTTTTATTTGCTTACTTTTACAGTATAACATCTAATTTTTTAAGTAATCAAGGGCTAAAGAAATGATTTAGCAGGTAAAGGCACCTGCTGCCGAGAATGATGCCCTAAATCTGACTCCATGACCCATAAGGTGAAAGGACTAACTCACAAAAGTTGTCCTATATCCTCAACATATGTGCTTTCGTGTATACACACACACATGCACACACACATGCACACACAATATAATTTTAAAATCTTTTAAAAGGTGTCAAAGATTTTTATGGTTCTTATATTAATAACTAAATGTGAAACCAAAAAACTCAGTTGGATGTTAACATCATGCCTCTGATAATGAGTAAAAATATTTATTTAAGGGAGACTCCAAAATAAACAAAAGAGCTAAATCTGCAAAAATGTAAGCTATGCCACAAGAGGAAGTTTCTGCATCACTGAATAAACTAACAAAGTATTGGCATCACGATTCAAAGGCACTACTACTAATTGGAATTTAAATAAAAAAAATCAGATTTTTAGTTATTCATATCCTCTAGAATAGTTGCTTATAATGGCTTCCAATTACTTCCAATAGTTTAATTAAGTGCCATATTGAATCATTAGGTTTTCATTTACTCCAAAGCTTTTTCTAGCATCATTCATTTCCACGTTCATTCCAAGACATTTTTCTGGCTTCCACAGAGAATAAAAAAAGAACTGAAAATTATTTCCCTCAAGAAATTAAACAGACAAGCTAAGATTAGAAGAAAGTGAAGATATACAAACATCCAAATAAATAATGAGTAGTAAATATAAGTAAAGCCAGGACTGCACATGCAAGGAATTGCTAATATCCATTGACTGGTGCAATGAGCGAGGTACCACATTATGAGCAATGAGGACTTTATTTTCTCTTTTTCTCCCAGCTCTTTAAGGAAAATATCAAGTTTTCCCTGTTTATGGGGAAAAGGTTGTTAAATATTTTGCCTAAGGATAATTAAATTTGAACGATCCCCAAGTTATCTAACCCCCAAACATAGAACCTTGAATGTTCTCCAAGGGAAACGTCTTGGCTTTGGGATAAGTCTGGGGCATAGGGTAGAAGATGTCAAGACCATTCCTTGCGACTTTCCAAACTCGAGAATCTTAGTCAAGTCACTTTTCTCCCATGAGTCTCAAGTGCTTTATAAAACAATAGAATATGATAGAAAAGAGGCTTTGAAAATTCTAAACCCCTCCCTCTGCAAATACCAATGTATATTATATTAATTCCAGACTCCAATCATGTAATATAGGGTATTGAATTGAGTTGTATCAATAAAAGTTGTATTTTTTAAAAGATTGATAATTTTGGAATCATAAGATATATCCTATCAGGGACTTATGTAGTTTTGTCTGGAGTTCATTTCTATTAAGAACAGCAGAGCCAATATTTCATCTGTATGAAAATATACTAACTCAGAATTCGCAATAAAACCATCACACAATTATTACTGATTCTAGAAACCCTTATGACCTTCTGGTCACTGGTATGTACCTACCAGTGGAGACACTAAGAAACACTACGAATTGTTAATAGAACCATTATAATGCTATTGATAATGGTTATGTCGTTTGGTAGCTCCTATCTAGACAGCTAAATAGGAGGGCAGGGGCATTATAGAAGGAAACAAACATTAATTTTTCTATTAGATTAGTAGAGTATTCAGCATTTCAGGAATACTCTGACACGTGAAGAGCTCATTACTCACAGAAGATGAACGAACTAGGCATACATCAACTCTTCCAATTCCTTCATTGCTGTTTCCTTTTCCTAAGGGACTCTTAACGGTAAAAAGACAACTCGTATGTCAAAGCAGACAGCAGCGTGATGTGTGATGTCAGCTTCATTTAAGCCACCTTCTACATGCAGAGTTTTAATGTAATTTGTCTTTACATGCACCAGTGTGATACTGTAAAACATTAATCAGTACTACTTCACTTTCAGTGCACTTAATATTTCCCTAAACTTAGAGGTAACACTAATTCAGTAATTACTATCATTTAATCTTTTTATATAACTAATTCCTTAAAAGAGAGCCCTTTATTGTATTAATGTGAAATTAAACCCATTACCCTAATGAATGTATTTTTGTAAATTATTGTTAAAATTTTTAAAGGATAATAATAAATTTGAGAAATTATTTCATTCCAACATATTCAGCATTTGGATTTCCTTTTATTGGTTTAGGTCACGCCGGTTTGCCGAGCGAAATTTTCATCAATTAAACAGAGATAAACTCAAGACATGAATTTTCCTCCACTTTTATCTGCTTCCACTAGAAGCACTTCACAAATATTAATCAAAGTAAAACTAGAATATTAAATAAAAACGAGAAAAATACTGGAAAAGGAAGGAATGATTACAAAGATTCTGACATCATAAAGGGTCTGTTAAAAAGGACTGAACCTGAGATGTTGACTTCTCAGTGTGTTTCAAATTTCCAATTGAGAGGAGGTCCACCAACAAGGGAAAAAACTCATTTTTCATATTGTGGAATGTTCATAGGCAGCTCATGTGTCTCCTCTTCCTTTCCTCCCACCCACTCATTGTGTATAAAACTGGCTCATTGGTGGCAAAGAAAGAGACAGACCTTGTGTGGAGTAATCACAAAGGCATTTCCTACAAAACAGCTGAGAGGTTCGGTTTAATTTTTGTCAACTTTAGATTGGAGAGCTTGGCAGAAGCTTTGTTCACAATTTCTGTCATTTAGAACTCGTGAACTCGGTGGTACAGAAATAGCCTGCTCTTGTATGTTAATATACTGGGTAAATTCAACCCACAGAATGTGAAAAGGCACTTTAAGATTGTTTTTCTTTTTTCACACGCTTGTTTTTTAACTTTATTTGAGCACAAGTCAAGTGGAACAATGTCACAAATCTCTAGGCACAAAAGGCCGCAGCCAATATGAAACAGAGGGTTGAGCAAATACGTGGTCAACTGGCACTGACCTAGAGACAGAGTCCTTCTAAATAATTTACACTCAGAATATCACTTTGGGACCCATGTGGTCTAGATCAGTTGTCTATAATCTCTAAAACCACCAAAGCCATTCTCAGCTCTCCTCTTTCTTGGACAGTGTCTAAATTGCCCCACTGCATGTCTGCCTCGTGAAGACTTCATCAACAACCTAGCTTCTTCCAATACGTGAAAAACATAATTCTGCCATAATGAGAGGTCACTACTAACTTCCCATGAGCCACTCAGTGACAAGATCTCCCGATGTCCATACTGAGCCTTGGCGTTCTCCAACTTACAGCTGTGATAAGCAATAGGAAGTCAGTCGGTCTTCTACCAGCTCTAAACAAACCAGTTTTTCCATTTTTATCATAATACCATATTTCCTTTGTATAATAATAACCTATGAAGTGAAATACATACATGAATATATACAGTATATAATTGTTACTTATAATTATGTAGAAATGATGATCAAACATACATTTTGGACTTCTAAGGAGTTTGCCCATGCTTCATGGAGCATATTTTATTTATTTATTTGTTTGTTTGTTTGTTTGTTTATAATGTCTTGCTGCCTGAGAATCACCTGACACTTTTTTCCTTGGGAAAAAGTTTTTGGTAATTAATATGAACCCAAGTGAAAATAGAACAATCAAGAGTGCAAATCACAGCATCAGTTTCTGTCCCTCAGGATGAGAACTAGCAGATGATAGACCCCTGTGCACACCAATGTTCTCTCCAGGTATGTAACAAGCCACAAATCTGCATTTAAAACATCATACATTTCTAGACACTAGCACTCAGAAAATGATACATGGCCTATGTTTCCTGGCACTCTCTCTGTCCATCTGGTCGCATGGCATGGTGCCCGTTCACAAGGTAATAAGACAATTTCACAAGCACACAGATGCCAAGCCTAGGAAGCCTTACAATGCTAACTTGCAAAATGAAGCATGTACCTTTTTTTCTTCCACAATGAGCACGTCATCCTGAGCCACGGCCACCATCTACGCCTTGAATCTCTTCCATTAGATGAGCACCTGACACAGGCACCTGACACAGGCAGAACACAGAGCGGTCGGCTGCTGCCAGTTCAACTCCTGAACGCACTTCTGTGTGGAGGCTACAAGGAAGAATTACGGTACAGTCTTATAGAATAAAACCCTGGCAGTTTCACTGAAGCTAAGAGACAGACATCTGCTTCAGAGAGATTGACTAGTGGATAGAAATTCCCTAATGGATTTTCCAATATCTGGAGGCTACGTGGCTTTATTTACTTGTGACCATCAACTGTCCAGTAACACATGACTCAGACAAACAAGATGGTTCAAGTGTTGAGATGTGATTGCGTTTTCTGTAGCTATAAATAGAGTACCCCTATTGACTCATCTTCCTGAGAGTATAATGATAAGGACGTGGTAAACAAAAGCTCTCTTCTGAGTCACACCAAGCTTGTTCTGATTGAGGCTGTTTATACCCATCTTTTGAATTTACATGAATCAGGCATTGTTCTATCAAAATATACTTTTTGTGCATACCTCTCATGGGAAGAGTCATTTAAAGAATAATTATAGTAAGAAAACAAGCTCATGTCAAGAGGAAGAAGAGAAACAGCGGGAAAAAAATGGAAAAAAGAAATAGAAAAAGCAGGAAAAAATGACACTATAAATTTTATCTCAGAGCACTAATGCTTCTGATAAGTTTTATACTTTTAGGCAAAATTTTATTCAGATACTAATAAATAGATCAATGTACTTAATGTCTTTTAGAAAAATTCCACATCAAAGCTGGGTGGTGGTGGTGCACGCCTTTAATCCTAGCACTGGAGAGGCAGAGGCAGGCGGGTCTTTTTGAGTTCAAGGCCAGCCTGGTCTACAAGAGCTAATTCCAGGACAGGCCCCAAAGCTACAGAGAAACCCTGTCTCAAAAAACCAAAACACACACACACACACACACACATACACACACACATACACACATACATACTATATATATATATATATATACACACACACACACACACATATATATATGTATATTCCATAAAATGACATGGCTACATATACATTTGTTTACCAATGATAAATGTGCACCCAAATTCATTATAAAAAACCACAGTCACTAACAAGTTGTCATGGCATGTGACTGATCCCAACACTAGGGAGATTAGGCAGAAAGCTCCTGAATTGGAATACAGTTTGACTTACAAAATGTGACACCAGTCTGGCTTACACAGTGAGATCCGATTTAAAAATTAATATAAAAATTAAACCACACTCAAACAACATTAACAATTAGATAATATTCTGTCTCTGTCTCTTTATCTGTGTGTGTGCATGTGTATATGTATGTCTGAAAAATGATTCTGATTGGTTGTAAGGAATAGGATACAACAACCTCACCAGGTATATATTAACAGAGAAAGTTTAGAAAATGCTGTGACAAGTACTGTCTGTGCTAAACTTTTTGCAGTGTTAAAATGCATTTGTATACTACAATGTAATCTTTGTTTTATTCCAATTCTTACTGATGAAGAAAGATCCCTTCCTATTTTGTAAGGCGCACTAACATTTATAAATATTTTAGAAGTACTGTATGAATTGCCCTATGTATATTATAATACCTTACAGTATGTATGCACATTTCCATGTCCAGTTTAACTTTAGTATTGATTTAAGTCTATACACTATGTATACTTATTCCCTGAAAATCATGCGTGAATTTTAGAAATGCCAGTTTTATGGTGAAAAAATGAAAAAAGAAAGGAAGATGATGGGATGGAATAATTTTGAACACTATGGGTAGATCTGATCAACTTCTATGTGAATGACTTTATCATCAGTAAGGAAAATAAAGTAAAAATTAAGTTATTGGGAAATTCACACTGCTTGTATCACAAACGCTTTCCAAACAAATTGTGAATAAGGGTTTAAAAAATAAACATATTTTGTGTAACTCAGAGTCTTTCCATCCCCCATCAACTTACTGAAGGACCGACCTTTTTAAACAGCAGAGTTTAGACCTGTTAGTTTAACTGAGAAATAACCAAGAAGAACCCCATTGCACAGCATGTCAGCTCAGTTTTACAGCATGAGTGAGTGACTTCAAATCTAATTAGGACAGGACATTTTGCCTGAACAAGCCTGAAAAATATTGAGCAATTTCCTAGCAGTCATAACACTGATTCCGGGGATGTCCGTACAAGAGTGACGTTCAGGAGAGAATAAGAGCAAAACCAGCCCCAGAATGTGAGAGAAAAGAACACTTTGCAGTAAGATAGATCTGGATAGCATGTCTATCTGTGCCTTCCCCTAGATCTCCATCTGTGGTAGGCATTATTTATACCCTTTGCAACTCAGATTTTTTAAACTAGAGTCCGATGTGATAGGTGTGTCTGAATACAGCATGAAATTCAGTTACAGAGAATAGTTGAATGGAAGACAAATTCTAGTTTGCTCATTCATGAAAATTACTTCTAGGATGTTGGAAGTACAAACACTAAAAGAATGAGCAGAATGGAGAAGAAAAGGCATGGTGGATGTGTTTGTTGTTCAGTGCTACAGTAATCTGTACCTGCAGCAACATCCAGTTGGGTCCAAATACTGTGCAAGCACAATGCTCAGGGTAAATAAAGCGAAGCTACATTTCTGAACAGACACAGCAACTATATCTCTGAAGATTTACTTGAAGAACAAATAAATATGATGATTTCACAGTATCACATTTGAGATATTCACTGATTTCACTTCCTTCTTTTTTGAAATCCCAAACTATTTTGGACTACTTGCTTCCCTTTTACGACATCATTTTATATGAAACATTTTCTAGCTGAGGGTTTGTTCCATTTAAGATCAAAAAGAAAAAAAGTCAAAACATCAAAGCTGAGTTTCAGTCATAAAAAGAAACAATCTTGGACAACAAGGGTGAAAAGACAAATAATTTTGAGGGAAGAAGTCTCTTAAAATTAAAGTTAAAAAGCCTTAAGAATGTAGAGAATTTATGAATACATAATAGTGCAGGAAAAATACAAGCTGAATAAACTATGAGTTTCAAAAATAGGAAAGATTAAAATTGCTTCTAGAGCAGAGAAAACAGAAGAAACGTATAAGAAGGTGGTGGAAGGAGAATGGACACAAACATGGAATAATAGTGCTTAGCCATGCATGTGGACATTTCCTTTTATTCTTACTTTTCTCTATTTTTATTAGTTTGTTTTTTAATCAAATATGCTATTGTGGTTTTTTTGATAATGATAGCTTATGTTGACTAATAAACTTTGGATTCAGAGTGTGGCAGGAAATGTGAAACTGAGACTGATGAAGAACTGCATGTTTTATATCAAAATTAAATTTCCATTTAGGCTGTGAGTGTCATCTAGTTTTCGTCTAGAGTTTTAAAAACAGGAAATATTAAAATTGCTTCTTTGTAGAACAAGGATTGCTAAGTGTGGCATACTTTGGAAAGGGAGCAATGAAAGCATGAGATCTCTACAGAATGAGGTACATCTGAAGATGGATTTACAAAGGGTCCATGTGGTTCATGACATGGAAAAGTATCCCAAAGGTTATGAAGCTCCCAGAGAAAACAAACAAATGAGAAAATTTAAGTGGCTAGGGAAAACATGGACACATACATATTGAATATCATAAACAGAGATGACTTAGATCATTTAACTTATGATTCTATGATACGACTAAGGAAACCTACTTAAGGTATGCACAAAACTGTAAATGGAAACTTGTCATTGTCCTTACACTGCACATCTTTTTAAAGATTATTTATTTTTATAATGTGAAGCTTTAGTCTTTAAGCTATATAGGTTTTTAATAATTACAGGTTAATAGTTACCCATATTTGACATACTTATACTTATGCTAGTTAGGTTCTAGATGCACAGAGATGCACTCTGCATAGATAGGTAATCTTTAAACACTTCAAAGAACTACAGAATATGACACTACTGCTACTGGCAGCATCAATCTACTCCTAAGACAATGATGGGCACCAAAGTTGCTCCATATTGATCTTGTTTTCTTCTTGGAAAGCTGGCCTGTTGAGTAAAGAACTTTTCTTGCCTCAACTGCTCACAGTAAGCACCCTGTTTAATCTGGACAACCAGGATACAAGAAATACTAACTGCTAAACCTTGCCAAGACAGGCTAGGACAGTCTTTCAAAGTTTTGTGTTTCTGAAAATGGTCTGTCAGATATTCTAGGCCTATATCCAAAGTTGGTTGGGTGACTGTCCAGGTATGCAGATGTTTCTGTCACTTCTTACACCTCTTGGAAATAGCTTGATTGCACTTCTTGCTTACTCGGGTAATATTATTTTCCATCTCAGGTCTTTTATGGTATTGAAGACTAGATGGTCACACTTACTATTCTCTCTTCTCTTATTTAGGTATATTAGGTACAAAACTTAAACTCTTCAGGATGGGACGCATATTGGAATAATCTCTGTTATTTGTTATTTACATATAGTCTGAACATTTAGCATGTGTTTTTTTCTTTTGATGTTGTTCCTGTTTCTTGTAGTTCCATTTTTGTGTATGTTATTAGCCTTTCTTTCTCATAAATACTACTTGATAATTGTTGCCTTTGTAAATTATTTTATGTTAGAATTAGAACCTTCTTATTTTGACAAAATGGAGTACAGTGGATATTCACTCCACCCATAACCCAGGACTACAACAGACCCTTTTAAAGGAAAAAGTAGGAGGGTCCCCCTCTCGCTCTTTCTCTGTCTCTTGTTCTCGCTTGCTGGTTGGAGACTGAACTCTAGTATCATTCGTGGAGGACCACTGTAGCCACCTCCCTTGTTGTGTATCTGTGACTGTATCTTTGTTACTCCTTTAATAGGCTCTCAAAACCACCAAGGCTGAGCACAGTGAATTAAATCTTGGTGAAAACAAAATATAGCCAAAGAGCTTCAGAGTCCACATCAAAAACAGGACCTTCAGTCCACACCAAGAGAGAAGAAAGGAAGGAGATTTCAAAATAAACAAGTAACTAAAAAGACTGAGATTATATTGAACTAGCTAGGTGGTAGAAAGTAAAACTTAATTTTATTTAGAAGTCACAGCAGAAAGTCTTATTGATGTTTATTAGTGTCCGTGTCTATGTCAGTGTTCCTGTGTATGCATGTGCACACATGCTAGTGTGTGGGGGGGGTTGTGACATATAGCCAATACTCATCTTGTGACACTGATAATGATAAAACTGGATATGGGCTTGCTTGAAGAGATTTAAGTCAACTGAGTCACCTGGAAGCAATATTCTCCAATCTGGTAAGCTATCTGCAGGCTGTTTGGTATGTTCCAGGTCTCCAGTTTTTGTGAACTGTCACCCATAATGGGCTGGGCTTCAGTAATGCAGCTGTCTTTGAGGCATTTCCCTTCCTTTATAGTTGATCCTCTGAAATATATATGATCCACGTAACACCACCTCTTACCCACACATTCAAGGGTTCATTTTTTCTGGCCTTGGTTAATTGTTATTATTAATAATCCCTCTCTCTCTTCCTAGTTATTTGGAACTCTGGTTGTTCTGAGAGCAAGATACCTCACTTAAAAATGAAGCACAATAATTATGTGCAGAGCAGGGCTTCCTTATGTATGGTGACTCACACCTTGTCATTTGGGAAAACTAAAATAACAGCCATTACTACCTGACTGAGCAGACATTTAGATAGTAGACTTACTTATGAAAAGATGCCTCTGTGTGATGTACTGGACACCATTCTGATGCTGAAGCAGAATGACAGACAGTATAGTGTATTGCTATGTTTTCTATGATCTGGGCATAATTCTTCAGATCGATTGTCTTTTTATAGGTGATACTACCAAAAAGGAGTGTTTTTTTCTGCCAAAGTTTTCAAACCAGCCAACATAATAGGTCGCCTGATCATGGTCAACCCAGCAGGGTTCCCGAGCAGGGGATGCTTTGTTAATGTTCTGTATGTCTTCACTTCCTTGATGGTTGTGAAGTACAGTGGCTCATCCACGTTATCAGAAAGGAAAGGGGGAAGAAGGGCTTTCCAAAGGAAAGATGAATGCAAACACTCTTAGAAAAAAACTACAATGCTTAGTATTCTCAGAAGGAGAATTTTATTTTTCGTCTTTTAAATTAAAAAAGGAAAAACACTGTGCACATGCCTTGTGGCCTTAAGGAGAGCAGCACTGGAACAAGGCTGCTTTTGTACTCTATTAAGGTTGAGATTAAAGTCCCTACTGATAAACTGAACATTCTTTAAAAGTGACCAGAGTCAAACAATGTCTGTTTGCTGCTACTTTATTACAAAGACACCACTGAGAATAGCTAAGAGTATACTATTTGATCTTTAACAGGTTGACCAAATGATTTCAGTTGGCTCCAATACATGAGATGCTTTCTGCAAATTATTGTTTCTGGTTATAAACCTTTATAATATCAAAGAATGAATTATGTATGTATTTCATGTTTTCTTTTCTGCTATCAGCCTTGATGTTCTCATTTTAAGTTTCACCCTAGCCTCCTAATAATGCAATATTGAGGCCATTCAGACACTAATTATGCCTCCGTGGCTTTTTTGAAATGACTAAATCAGCATCAGTTCTATAATTATCATTAGCAAGTTTGTATCAGTGGCTCACATCACTTGAACAGCTCAACTTAAATGAGTTGTGAATGTACTCATCTGATACATTGAACAGTCTCTATAGAGACAAACAGGTGCTTGCACATTACTTTATGTAAAACAGAAAATCCGAACATGTATATTGTATGAAATATATTTTCAATTCAATGTTAAATCATTTTTTCATGGCTTGAAATATTAAACTATATAGAAACACCCAGGATACCTGTGCTTTAAAAGCTCAGTTGAGGTGAACAGTGTAAGGAAACAGAAAACCATTACTCATACTTAAGGCTAGGCCCGATGTCCTCCTCATTTTCAGAATGTTCAGATAGGAATCTGGCAAGGATGATTGACAGGAAGAAGTTTCCAAAGGTAATTCCTCTGTATTTCCATTGTCTCTGTTCTTGAATTATTAATATTGCCAGTAGTCATTTGCCATGAAAACAAATCAAGGTATGTATGGTAAGCTCTGACTTGAATGCAGCACTTTTATATGTTAAAAATAGGTATAGCAAACCAGCCTTTTAATGTAATGAAATGGAAAACTGGTGGAGAAACTACAGCAAAATGAGATATCAATAAAAAATATTATATCTTAATTCTGTCAGTAAACGGATAAATGCAGTATGGAAAGAATAATCAGAGAGAAAGACAAAACAAAACAAAACCCAGACACTGAGGGAGGCAAGCACTGTTTCTTTGTATCACTCAGAAGAGAGGGAGCCTCACCTTAAACTGGGAAAACCTGATAAGAATTTCTGAAACTCTGTCCCTTTAGGAATGGTAAAACATACATCAAAAGCGACACCATTGTGTTTTCCAATAAGAATCACACACGCGCATGTGCACGTGTGTGTGTGTGTGTGTGTGTGTGTGTGCGTGTGTGTGTTCTTTTTACCAAGGTACAACAGATCCTTGTTTTGCAGAAGGAAGAAAAAAAAACTTGTGCCATGCTGTAGTATTTTATGACCTACATTATTACCCTCTGGGTAGCGAAATGATGGTGCCAAACTAATTATTGCTTTGTCTAATTTTAAATCCAGGTCTATGGAGATTAACAGCTTGCACATTAATTCAAAGCACCAACAGCCCACCTAACCTAATGCTGTCTTAAATGAATTAAAAACCCCGTTTAAGAAACTTTAATATACTCTAAATGAAGGAAATGTGCGTCTGTGCTGTATTCAGTGTTTCCAAACCAACTTCACTTTGCTTGCTTTGCTTAAACGGGCAGATACCAGGGAAGAACTCTCCTTCTGTTCGCCCACTACTTCTCTCTAAAAGGATACTTCCTCTAAGCTTAAAGCATGGAACTAATTGTAAAGTGCTGAGCAGGGAGGGAAGCAGAATAATGAGTAGGAAGACTACGTTCAGCTTTAAGGGGAAGAAAAGTTCAGTACTAATGTATTATCCCTTTTTATATCTTTGACATTAAATGAATGCCTTTAAACACAATGACGTTTTGTACTATTACAAAATAGATGTGGAGAATTGAACAATCAATACAAATAGGCCCTCTATTTAAAAAAAAAAAAGGCAAGGAAGCATATCAGTGAACATTCCAGAAACATCGACAATTTGAGGCACCGGCAAACATTCGATGATTGCAATAGCTTTACTGCTGGTTTCCCCACTTCTGGTTCTTTAAGCATCATCTTCTCAAAGCAGGGCTAAATTCACATGAACCCCTTGCTTGGAAACCACCCAGAATTTCTTCTTGCCTACCTATTGAAATGCAGACTTCTTGACTAAGACCCCACTCCTGCTACTCCATAACCATTTCTCATTCCCACACACATTTGACCCATGTGTCACAGAGATACAGACAGACCAGAGTACCGGTTTCCAGCAAACACCCCACAATTTCTGTTTTCTGCTCATGGAGAAATGACTTCTTCTATCATGGAACCATTCATTTTTCACAAACAGTTACAAGTTTCAGTGTTAATTAAGGCATTTGGTTAAGAAAAGTGAAGATGGATGCCTGCCTACCCTCAGGAGGCTTACTGCCTAGTAGTAGAGTCAGACATAGAGGTGCTTTCGTACAGTTGCGTAGGGGCATAAAGATACAGGTTTTGATGAGAACCCAGAAGAATAGTTCCTAAATTCGAAGAGGTCAATAATAAAACCCTAAAGCAAATTAGCCTACACAAAAGGAGGGGGGACTAGCCAAAGTATAAGACAGAAGGGCAAGGGATGCAGAGAGGAGAAACAGGCTAATGTGTGCAAACCACAGTAGTTTATGCTTTGGAAGATAAATGAGACCACTAAGTCCAGAGAAACTGTACCCCTCCATGAACAGAAAGCAAAACAAAACTCTTTTATTCCCTTTCTGTACAGAATCTTTTACAAATGCACCCCCAATATATACTTTGAGCTATCTGACTTTAACCATAAAATGTTAACATCAGTTTTGTTTAAATTTGCATTTTTAGCACAAAATCTTTAGCCACAGTAAATATTCAGTATGCACGTTTTGAATGAAATTGAGAACCATGAAAAGACAGTCAGAAGTTACAAGCACCCTGATGGATACTTCAAATATATGTGAATGAAAAACTGAAAAACATATACTATCATGTATTATCATTATCTCTGCATAGCTAAGAGAATATTCCAGGTGACTATCATGCCAGCATGGCTTGAGTTAGTAAGGGTCTACATGAAGCATCCTAGACCAGTTTGACAGTGTCTGCATTCAAGTGTAATCCTGAACAGTTTCAGTAATTTTACTCAATAAGGTCAAGGTCTACACTTGCTTCTCATGGGAGGAGGGGGCTGTCTAAAAACTTCTGAATCACCTTAGCTGAATTCAAGTGCAGATAACAATCCTGTAAATAATCTTCAGTTTTAAAGATGCTTCAAAATTATTGCATGACAAATTTCATTACTGGAATACCTAAAATCTAGATTGCCTTGAATTTAATCAGTGACTACTAAATAGTTTAGAAGAAGAGATTAGTTTATTTTATGAACATATATATTAAACATAAGTTTCAGATTAAAATATAGTAATTCAAATTAAATTATGTACAGCATTTTATAAAAACTGTATACAGTAGCCCGCTGTGCTTGCTTTTCTGTAGAGTATCCAATATCTGTCTTCTTCTTGACCCCTGTTCCTGAGGTCATCTTGCTTGTTCCTGTCTGTGACATGAACACCCATCCTATATTTTCGCTAGCTTAGATCTCCCTTAGTCTAATGAGGGTCAGGGAACAGTCATCTGCAAAATCAAATTCAGTTACCTCTTTCACGATTGTCTTAATTTTTCACTTTTGTTATTACTTATACTACCTTGAGGATGCGGAGAAGGGAAAGTAGAACTCTTCTCAGCTTGAGAAACATACCCATATACATTCACATATATGTTAGGCCACATACTGATCCTCAGAGAGAACAATAGGCTGTTACCTTCTGATTTTCTTTTCTTTCTTTTTTTTGGGGGGGGGGGTTTCGAGACAGGGTTTCTCTGCAGCTTTAGAGCCTGTCCTGAAGCTAGCTCTTGTAGACCAGGCTGGTCTCGAACTCACAGAGATCCACCTGCCTCTGCCTCCCAAGTGCTGGGATTAAAGGCGTGCGCCACCACCGCCTGGCGCCTTCTGATTTTCTTAAAAAGCCCTAGCCAGGATGCACCATGTAGAAACGCAACTTGCTCAAATACAATCGTTTATGTTTTGATGTCTCTACGATTTAAAATGTGAAGATGGAGCACTGCGGAGTGTCACAAGCCCAACAGGAAGGACGTGTCAAGTGGTTCTGCCTGAATTAACTGTTGCCTTGATTGGAAGCTCAATCTGTTTTAATGCTCAATTTCTAATTCTCATGTTTTGCAAGAAAAGTTATGTAATACATATTGTTGAAAAGGAAATCGGTTGCCGCCAGACAAGACTTGCAAGTTTTAATGATGAACGGGAATGGAATATGAGGGCCATTCCAATGCTATTTATTCTTGGCACATAACTAAAGAGTGTTATAAAAAATATAAACATGGCAGGCAGAGCCATAAAGCCTTTGTGAAAAACAATTTTTAAAAAAATTCCACATAAAGTAATTGGAGAAAAGCAACTTTTGCTTATATATAAAAGTAAAACTTAGAAATCATTCAGTGCAGTCCTCTGTGGATTTTTATTATGTATGTGAATCCATAGTGTGTATGCTTTTATGTGAGACCTCTTTCCTCTGGGGTATATTAGACTTTGGACAATTTAAAACTTTGTAAATACTTGCAGTGCTCTGCTGAGGAGTTTTTCCTTTTTGTAACTTTACAGTTAAATTATATTCGTTGGTAGGTTGAACAATGGATTTAATAATATTTCAATGAATACGTAAGGAAATTGAAGAAAGCGCTAGCTATTATCTATTAATGAACTTTTGTTCTTTCTACTTTTTCCTTTCTCTTCTATAGGCTAAGGACTATTTTGTTTTAGTTTATGCTAGGGAATTACCTTAAGTCTGTCATCATAATGCATTGTATTTGTGTCCAGGGTATGGTGATATATTTATATCATATAGATAGATAGATAGATAGATAGATAGATAGATAGATGTGTGTGTGTGTGTGTGTGTGTGTGTGTGTACTGATACATACATCAGTATTCTGAATAGACCAGGATCTCTAATTTCAGTCATAGGAATTTAATGTTGAAGGTTGATTAGTTCTTAGATTTTTTTTTTTAATTCAGCAGACAAGGACAGGGCAGTCCTGACTGTGTAGCACAGCAAACATCTATATATGTGCTGGAGAGTTCTGCGTGTCACCTCACAAATGGGTAATAAACGAAATTAAGAGTGATTTGAAGATAAAAAAAACAGTCACCTGCACATTCTGCAACAGCGACCCACAGATACTCTCCTACACGTATTTCTTTGTGATAAAACCCAATGAATAACTTTTCTCAGTATCGTTTTAAATGCTATCTTCTAAAACGTAAAGAGAATCGTCTCAGTGTTCTCTACTGCCTCAGAATAAAGTTGTGCTTTATTTCCAATCCTAGCTTTAAAAATAAAGAAGTGCAGTCAGGTCAAAATCTATTCCAAATAAAAATCTCATCGCTTACAAATATGTTTTGGCACACCACTCTATCAGCGTCAATTGTCATCGGCTCAGATTTCACCATTTAATTTTTTTGATTGTGATAAACGCATCTATTGAGATGCAAGGAAATCTCAAATGAAGAATCGATTTAATTCCTAAGTATACGTTTGGCCTTTTATGAGAGCACCGATTCCGTCTATTAAAGCCCTAGCCGGGAAGCTGGCAGAGAAGCCGACACTTAAGGAAGGGCATTCGCCCTAAACAAGTGCATTTTCAGCTCCAACCTTCAAAGGTAACATTTTCAGCTAGATGGCCTCCTGGTCGAACGCATAATTTGCCTCTTTCATTCTTAGTTTAGTTGAAATATAGAGGACTGGCCGCCCACCAGGCCAAAGTATAAACTCACCATTTATCTATTAAAGTCATATTTAATGAAAATGAAGAGGAATTATTATCCAACTCTCTCTTTCTCTCATTACAATTCCTTAAGAACTTTCCCGGGCACATTATCTCGTAGACATCATGATCAAATGTTATTGTTTGCTTTATTATCTCAGTTGGATGGTTGGCTAGTCTAGGATGAAATAGGTTGAAGGCAATCCTCTCAGCCTAGAAGTCTGAATGAGGTTCCCATTCAAATGATCCTGATTGTTTGGGGGTGGGGCGGGGTGATTAGTAAACCAACTGAGCTTACACTGCATAGTAAGCGTCTGGATGCAGCACATTTACATCTAACAAGAGACCCCAGAAAACGTGTGTGTGTTTCTTAAACCTTATGTTGCGAACAAAAGGCTATCTCAGCCACAGACAATCAGCACGGCACTGCTCCCTGGGATGCGAGCCACACACTCAACTGCACATTTCATTCTTCCTCAGCTCCCAGCACCACAAAGCCCCGACTCTCTTCCTTCTCCTGGGTCCCCAGATTGCTCCATAGCGGGGGGCTGGGAAAGCTGAAGCCCCAGGTCTCTGCCTGCGCACCAGCCTCCCGCACCGAGGGCCCCCCGGGCGCTGCTCTCCCCTGCCCGAGCCGCCTGGGGGAGGTAGGGAGGGGAGCCGGGGAGCTCGAGAGGGGACCGCACACCTAGACACTTAGGGTTTTATTTATTCGCGGGGAGGCAGCTGCGGAGAAGTGGGTTCACGCTGATCTGCCTCCCCAACTTGCCTCTCCCTAGCAGATAAAGTCATTTTCTGGCTGGTGCTGGGGGCCTCGGGGACCAGGGCGCGGGGAGGGTGGGGGGAGGTCCCGGCTCCGCGTCCCGTCCCGTGCGCGCAGCAGCTGGGGAGGGCTGGCCTGGTGGCAGCGGTGGCCGGAGGGTCTGGGAGGGGCCCTCGGGGGCGCGCGATCGCGCGTGGACACCCAGGCCCCCTTCCCCCGGGGGCATCTCTCCCCCGCGCGCGGGCTGGGCCGGGCTCCGCGTCCCCGAGCGCCAGCATGACCTCGGGGCCCCCTCCGGGCCGCGGGAGCGCGGTTGTGAAGCTGGGCGGCCGCCGAGGCCCGGGCCGTGTAACATGACCCGGCGGCCGGCCATTGCGCCCTCCCTGCCCGCCCGCGGCCGGGCGCCGCTCGCCGCTCCCGCCTCCGCTCCCCCTGCAGCCCCGGCCCGCGCCGCCGCTCCCTCCCGGGGCTCTCGGGCCGCCGCGCTCCAACGCCCGCCTCTCGCCACTGCCTCCCGACGCCCGGCCGCGCGGCCGCCTGCGTCTCTTTCTCCCTCTCTCCTTTGAAAACTGATCTTTGGCTCTTAGTGTGAAAGTGATTTGAATTTGGCTCGGCGGCGCTCTGCGCCTGCGCTCAGCCTCTGGCATGCTGGCTCCTTCCAAGCAGCTGTTTTGGGTTTGAAATTCCAACATGGCAGAGGCTGCAGTCCGTCTTCCCTTCAAAAACTTGGAATGATTTCAAATCATAGGCACCTTCACTTAACCCTAGCTTCCATTCATCAGCAAACACATCGGATCGATGCTACGCTAACCTATCGGGAGCTCGCTCCGCGCGTCCAGGTAAGGGAAGCTTCGTAGTTTTCTACCATCTGTTTAAATTTCTTGTTTTTGTTTTATTTTTAAAGAATATAGATAGATCCAAGACCTGTAGTGAGAAGAGGTCTCTGAGTTGTGCCATAAACAGTAAATTTAATTTGCATTCGTTTCTATTCTGTACGCCAACCTGCTGTCTAATTTCTCCGTACAAAGTAGCCCTGAAACATTATGATGCATATTTCTGCAGCTTAATCATTGTAACAATAGTATGGGATTAAGAGTTCGTGACTGCAAGAATCTCGCTTTTCGCGATATTGGGCTTACTTACTACTATCTTTTTACTTCAAAAAATAAAAAATAAGAGAGCGGAGCCATAGGGTGGGGCTAGACTTTCTTCGGGAACTAACTTCTAAGTAAATACGAAGTGTAAATAAGAATCTTGCACACACACAAAAAGTTGAGGTTAAATTACAATCTCGTGGCTGGGGGATCGAGAAAAATGTCAGAGGATCGGTTGCAGAAAAATGTAAGCACATCATCCGGGAGGGGTACAGCGTGGTGGGCGTATTGTTGGCAAGGAACGGGAGAGAAAGATGTATAATTTAATGGTATATACAATCCACTGATCCTATTACCGTCCTCCCCGGAGCTCTTGTTAGTTTCAATGGGAGTGAGCGAAATTGACATGGACTTGCATTCCTGGTCATGTGCTTTTTTTTTTCCTTTCTTTCTTCTCTTGTGATCTGAGATCCCCTTTTTGTTGATGTTGCTTTCCCCTTAATTATATGCATGTAGGTTAAATGAATACCTGACGAAAGGGCCCACGTTTCAAGGCAGTGACATTTGATAGCTGAGAGGAAAAGTGGCTTTAATGAAAAGCAACCTTTGGAATTCCTGCTTGTGAGAAAATCCAATTCAGCTTTTTGTGCTACCAGCAAGAAATGATCAGTAGCACCAGTGTTTATGGTATGTCAGTTTTGGAATTTACTTCCTTTGCATTTAAATAGGGAAGACAAATTAAAGAGCATGATAAAAATCATTGGCGTCTGCTTGGGAATCAGATGCGCACAATGTACAGTTCTTTATCAATATGTCTATATCTGTTTATTTTAATCTGTCACTATGCTTTTCTTGCATTTGCCATCACTTGTTTATGTATTTTAGTTTTGATTAATCCATGACTTGCAGACAGGACACTTTCACTGGTTTTAGCTTTAATCTCGAAGTTGCATGTTTCTAGTTATGCTCTCTGTAGGGCTGAAGTCAAATGGTATGCAAATTAGTTTAACTCAGGGTGGGATTTTTTTGTTGTTTCTGGGTGGGGGGCAGCTGGATGGAGAGGGTGGGAGTGTGGGGCAAAGATTGCTAACTAATGTGTATGTATATATATATAATGTACACACACAGGACTGGATGGAATTTTCTTTTTCTTTTTTTCTCAACCTATGAATGGAATTTGACTGTCTGCTCTCTTGATTGCACTTTATGGAATAATTGGTTCTTCTGTGTGGACGCCCCCCCCCCAATTGGGCGAGTGAGTGAAGGTGTATCTTTTAAATGAAAATAAGATATGTAAGTGCATATTTCTTACTATTCCTGTCCTTAATGTCTTATAAGAAACAGTGGCAGTTTTTTCTCCTTTTGCCATTGACTTGTCTGTCTGTCAGCGCTTTTTACTTTTAACCTGTGACAGAATTAAATACTCAGGCACTGAATTGACTTTATATGAAATCACTCCTTTCTCTTTCTTTAAATAAAAAGTCAGTTAAATGGACTGAGGGGGATTTTCAATAGCTCTCGTGGCTGTGGTGTGTGTATACTTTGTAATATTCAATTACAACTAAAAGAGGACAGCAACAACAAAAAGATGGGAAAGTATTTTGCATGGCCAAAGGATATGTGCACTTTAAACTGTTTTTCTTTTTGTTGTTGTTGTTATATTTTCCCATGCCATAGATTTCTCTTTAAAAGAATGAAAAGAAGGACAGAAATAAAAGAAAGAAATAGGAGAGGGGCAAAGCTGCCAGGCGTCTGGAGTGTGGCCCTGGTCAGTGCTTTCTCATACCACAAATGAGAATACTAGGGAAGGGACTTCAGGACTCCTCGTGCGACATGCACTTCTGCCTGGGCTCTGCTGACTATAGGACTAAACACACAGCACACTTGCAGGATAGGAAGGATTTGATTGGATTTTGCATTTGGAACTTGTTGACTTTGAATCGATCAATAAGAAGACTGTTTATTTTAGATGCACATAATTTGCCCTGAGAAATGTTTTAAGAAGGAGAGAGCACAGCTTTTTTTTTTCCTCTTTCCCCTGGAGCTGTTGGAGCGAATGGGATTGCCAGATGGGCGATTTCCCTCTGTGATGTTAAAGCTGTAATATATATTCAGAGCAGATTGGGCTGCTGCCTGTGATCAGGAGGATATTACATTTATAAATTTTAAATCGGAGCTCGGACAATGTGCTGAGAGCAGAAATTGGATGGTTTGACTGTTCACCGTATTGATACTTAAACATGGTTTCTGGATAGTAGCAATACTCATTATTGCAATAATAAGTAAAAACACTCACAGGCAACAATACCATTGAAGGCATGTAACAGCAAATTTTAGTATGTAAATTACTCTGAGACTACACGTTGCTTACTATTAAGTAAGAGTCAGATAATTTATTTCTCTGTGTGTTCAAATGCCGGATGTTGCAAATGATGTTCAGAAGTCTTGTTATCACTCACTGGAATCTGGTAGTGTGTATGTGTGTATATATATATATATGCATATAAATACACACATGTGTATAGAAAGTGACCACATGTATATAGGCATGAAAGAGGACCAGTGGCTTCTATTTTCTCTCACTATGATTGTTTTTTTAGATTTTGTTTATCTCAAATGTGTGGCCTAAAGGAACCAGAGCTACAAACCTAAAAGGCTACAAAGTGGGCAAGTGCCCACACTCAGCAGCTCTGCTGTTGCAAATTAAAAGTGTGTTGTGGTCAGGAAATGAAAGCTACAATGTCTCTTTTGAACAAGTCGTTTATCAAGAGAAACATCTATCAGGGACTGCCTTGTCACATTGATCCTCTAAAAGTTAGGTCTGAGGTGGAAGCTTCTTTGATGCTTTTGATCCTAAATTTAATACAACAGGGAGGAAAAAGAAAAGATATTTGGACCAATATAGATTTTTTAAAAATTGTTTCCTGAAACCAGCAAGATCTATTTGTTAGTACCTTACTATGTGTGAAGTTTACTAGCCGTCACAGTTGGGAAAGGCTGCAGGGGGAAATCTCAGGCTTTAGAAATTGATGGTGTTCAACCACACATTTATAATACCTTCAGTTATGAGCAGCTTCTTGATTAATATGGACATTTGAAAAGAGATTTTTTTGGTTTTGTAAGGGAAATTATTTTGAAAGAGTGTTTGGAATAATATTGAGAGTCAGCAGTTTTCATTTATTTAAATATTGAGTTCTTTCTTTTCTTTATTGTTTTACTCTTGTTGGGGGTTTTAATTATAATTGTGACAAATTGAATTTTATTTGGCCAAGCACTCATTTTTATTTCCTTTTAAACTCTGTCCTCAAGCATGCTTGCCTGTACCATTGCTATTGTTTAATAATTTTGAATATGGTTGGTTGACAATATAAACTATACAGACTTATGAGTCTTTTGGAGTTTCAAATAGGGGTAACACATTAAGCATGGTACATTTTCCTGAATACAGTGCATGCATTATTCAAAATTTAAAAACATTGTTAAAACTATGACCTAGCCCCCCCCCCCCCCCCAAAAAAGAAACATTTTGTAAAGCAGCTGAAAAGCAGTTTGCTTTATTTTTGGAAGCAAAGATAGGGAAGTATTTCTTTGAGATAGAGTTTTTGGATACCTGCCTTACAGTGCTGGTGGTCACTTGTTCTTTCATGTACTCTATTAAATAAGCAGGCGAGAGTGTGGTGGGAGTTTTGAGGAGTGTAATACTTGCTAATTAATCATGTCTGCAATGAAAGAATCATAGCAGGGCCATACAATCTCATTGTTGTTTGCCTGGAAGAGGGTGAGACTTTTGTTTGGAAGCTGAACATGTGAGTAGACTTGCTTTGCTTTGCTCTTCTCAACAGAGAGTTTTGTGGGGTCTTTTGGAATTATTTCAAGAAACATTAACAAAATATTTTTTTCTTCTCCCACTGAATCTGTGAGGATTTCTTAAACAGCATCTAACCCTTCTGAGCACAAACAGGAATTCTCTCTTTCGTGCTTTCTTTTCTCAAGTTGTATTTAAGACTGCTGTAGTTGAGCTTCTAGCAGAGAATCTTTCTCGTCGTCGCTGTTGTTCCTGTTTTCACTGTGAGGAACTTTGGAGAGCATTTTGTAGGCTGCTGCTTCTGATAGACACGCGGGAGGGCAGAAATTTCATTAATTATCTTCAGCGAATACAAGCATGTGGGCAGAGCCCAGGAGCAGAGCTTCTGCAGGAGTCCACAGAGACAATCTGCGCTGCTCTCTGCTCTTCCTAACACTTTACAAATTCAGCCTCCTGAAAGAAGTGCTTCATTTCCTTCCTGGTAAATTGTTTGTGGTCCTCCCCCCACCCCCCCCCAAGCACCAGGCGGTCAGGCTTACCTGTGACTCTCTTGCCCAGGTTATAGAATGAAGATGCAGAAAGTTTGCAGTGGTTTTCAGGCCTGTCATTTCCAGGTGAAGGTGGACTCTCTGAACTCCGTTTCTTTCAGGGTTTTGGGAAGCCTAATGATTGCCTAATTAAGTAGTCAGTTTTAATCATCCCAAATCAGCAGAATTAGTAAGTGTATTTGAAACAATTGCAGGCTTTTTTTTTTTTTTTTTTTTTGTCTGTTTGTTTGGAACTTTCTAGTTGTTCTCAGAGCCTTGCTTTTACAGGAATGTCTGCAGCTTTTATCTTTGATCAATAAATTCCCCTGCCTGAATTCCGAATATTACTTTCTAAAGCGCCACAGGCATTGTTTTGGAGATAATACATTTAATCGCTAAGAATTTAAATTGATTTATGTATTTTTGATAACAAAAAATTGTTGCAGACATTTGTGGATATGTTGGCTGTTCCTGGTTGGAGAGGCTTTTTACTAATAACCATATCAGCTGCTGTTTGAGTTATCACTAAATTAGGATAAGCAAATAGAACAGAAGAGCCTGCAGTTAAAATGTCGCATGATTCTTTTTATAGGGATATATAGGAGCTCATATTCTAGTGTCATTTGAACGTAACTATTTCTTCAGGTACAACTGGAATGACTGCAGTTCAAAAACTGACAACTTATGAACCCACAGGCATATACTTTTTTTTTCCCCTTGGAAAGAATGCAAATAAATGGCATCCTCAGCAGATATTTTCATGGTTTGAATTTTATCACAGTCTTCTTTTTTTTTAATTTCATTTAAAATTTATTTTTTTTAACTATTTTATTTTTAATTTAAGTGTCCAGTAGGAAATTCAAGCATAGAGTCTGACAGGAAGGCTGACTGCTAATTCTTGGTTTTGCGGTTGCCATTTAAATGACTGTAAGTTGTTTGCTAAAAGAAATGCAGTGCAGATTAAGAATGGACAAATAAGTGAAACTCTGGAGCTGGCGAAGCCTGGGGGAGATGGATGGTACTTGTAGTTTAAATCTAATTGAAAGCAGGTGAGTATGCCAGCTTCGTCGGCTAAAACCACAGGTATCTGCCCAGCCCTGGCATGCCCCTTGGATACCTGTTGAGTGGCGGTCACTCAGCTTGAGGAGGCAGGACAAATAGGTGATGCGAAGCTATGAAAACACTAGATTTCATCTGGCTCTCTGTGAATAATATTTTCGTATTTCGCGCAACAAACCAGCTCGTGTCTCTCATGGCATGTGGTTGACTGTTCAAGAGCTGCTCTGAGCCGCTCCAAGGGCGGATTTCAGTTCCTGTGGATTCATGTCACATGGTGGATAAATGGCTCTATTTGCTCGCCCGTGTTTTAGCATTTGTGCTATCTCTTCTGCTAATCATATTTTAAAACTGATGCCGCTTTAAAGTAAAATGCATGATTTATTATACGAAGATCCAAGGTTAGCCTCTTTTTTTTTTTTAACCCTCTAACTCATTTATTTATTTTGGTTCGGGAAAAAAATGTCTTTTTTAGAAAAAAAATTAAATCTTGGAAATATTTTGGTCTTTGTTAAAATTTTGTTCTTATTTTCATAAGAAAAATAGCTTTTATTGAAAATTATTAATGATATGTAATTTACTAGTATATCACTTACAAATAAAGATTTTTTGAGACAAAATTTCAAACACATAAATTTCTTCCCCTTAGTATCTTAATGTTGAAAATGCTTTCATCGGTTTCTTTTCTATGGATTTTGGTCTCTGCTATTGATTTATGTATTTGTCACAGTGGTTTCTAGATATATTGCTGGTGAGGGAACAGAACATGCATTTTATTTTCCCTACAGAAACCCTTCTTGTTTTTCAAGAATAAACTAATACTGGGCTTACATCAACCTGATGCTTTAAACATCGTTGACAGCAGGGTGTTGTGCGTGTGTGACTGTGCTCCTCGGAGAATGAATGACCAGGAGTTTCCTGCATTGGTTCCTGAGAAAACATTATGCAGGGAACGGGGAACATGTGGAATTAGATTTGAAAGGCAGTGCAGTGTGAAGTCATGGCTTTCTGTATATTGCAGGAAACTTTGTGTTGTTCTTTTTGACTTATTATTATTATTTTTTTTCACCTACAAATGCTGTGACCCTTGGCAAAGACCATCTTCTTCATACATAGGGCCCAGCATTCAATTAAAATGTGAGCTAGCTTGTTTAAAAATTATTTGTAATTTCAAGACAGCCACAACAGACCATTCCAGCAAGTTCCAAGCCCTTCTGTTAGGGTCCTTGTGCCTGCTGAGGTTACGGGGCAATGAGGCTTCACTTGGCTTTGCTGTCTATAAACTGTATTAAGGAACAGCTTTGGGGAAATCACTGTTTTTCGATGTGGAGACTGGCTATTCCATTTATTCGATTTGACTCTACCTAAAAGGGTACTAATGGGAGTTGTTAAAGAGAACAAATACAATAATAGGTCTTCGGGTGCTTCTATTTTTACCATTGAGCCCATATATTTGTTTTAATCTCATTTTGTCTTGTACTTGTTATATCACATGATTGTATGTGTTCCCCGGAACTGGGTGTTGTTGATCATGCGTACATAGGTACATAGTTAAGTAAGTATACCAGCAGCACAGAGGGATTGCAGAGAGATTTGTAATGAGAGCCTGGATGGTTTTTCGTTGCCTTGGACCACCTCTACCCTTTCCTAAGGTCAAGAAATTTAAAGTTATCTAAATGTGCATACAATCCTGACCATTAAAAATAATAAAAGCCTAGCTCATTGAGTGGCAGTCAGGGAAGAGGGACAAACACACAAATAATCACCTTAGTGGGCTAGTGTCAGGACTGGGATTTTGATGTGAGAAAGTAGCATTGCAGCGCCATAACTGTGGTGACAGGCATGCTAAGGGGGCAAACCACTCTTTCATATAGGAGTGCTAGCTTTGTAGTGGATGTTGATCTCATCCAAACTGTGAAGTTAGTCTTTCAACTTGCGTTGAAATCTTCTTCCTCCCTCTGACCTGTAGTCGGTGGGTGTGGCTGCTTTTCTACTTTGCTTTGTCCATTCTTTGCAAATGCTCACCCCCTCCCCCTGCCAAACACACACACACACACACACACACACACACACACACACACACACACATCGAGAGAGAGAGAGAGAGAGAGAGAGAGAGAGAGAGAGAGAGAGAGAGAGAGAGACAGAGACAGACAGAGAGAGAGAGAGAGAGAGAGAGAGAGAGAGGCACTGAAATTCTTGTTTCCCAATGCACTGCTCATATTGAGATGCCCCAAACTACATCTTGATGTTGAGCAGCTTTTCAGATAAAGACTGAGGTATGATGGAATGCCCCGCCAGTGTGGATCTGAGTGCACTTGAAGCTGGGCCATTTATTTTCAAAAGGTAGTTCTTACATCAGATCACTATTGCCAGGAAGAAGATATCAAAGAGCTGACAAAAAGTCACTCTTCTTTTATGTAACCCAAGACTGGGGTGGAGAAGGGTCCTTTAAAGATATTTTAGAGGAAGGGAAAAATGGAACTTATTTCGAATGCCTTGCAAGACTTTGTCGTAATACTATAGAGTCCTGGAAAGAAATGCCTCCATTCTGAGTAACAACGAGGGGTTGCTCTTTCCATTGGTATACCCTCTAAAGAAAGGAAGCTGAAAATAAGGATTTTTAACCCAACCTTTAGGGATCTTCTACAGAAAGGACGTTTGTAAATGTGGAATATTGTAGTTGGGGTGCTCATCAATCCATATTTCTCAGTGTTCAGTGCTTTGTCTACAGTTTCATGTAACACAATTCTAACTCTGCTATCTTTTATTATATGTTCCTATTAAATGTTTTGGCTTCAACAATAGTTAAGCTTCCAATCTCGTTAACAAATACGTGCACTGTGGCAGGTTACTCTGACTGTAGTAGCCTTTTTAATTTCCATTGCATTTCCCCTCCTTTCTCCCTGTTTCAAATCGAAGTTAAGCACAAACACTTTCTCTCAGATCACATACCTTAAGGATGCTAAATTATAAACCCTTAATTAGGTATGATTCATTGATTTTAATCTTACCAGATAATTATTTTGAGTAGGATTAAAAAGAAAAGATTGCTTTAATATTGAAGGCATTCCATTTTAATCCCCGTTTTCAGGTGAAACAAATACTGTCAAATAAACGGGCTACTTTTATCCTTTTCTGCTTGCCAGTTAGTGCATCTGGATAGGAATGGGGTGGGGCGCTGGAGAGGTGAGGTACTGAGAGGGAAGCTTTGCTCCTTGCAAGCTTCGAGTGCATTTTTGGGGGGATAAATTTCACTGCTGTGTATTCCAGGGATCTTAGGCAATCTTTTAAATAAGAGATGTAGATTTGACTATTGCATGGATTATCCACTTGTGCGTGCACACGGATACATTTCTTCTTGAAGGTTTCTGATGTTAGCGCTGGTTTTGGTATTTTTATGAGTAATTAGGTTAACGGGTTAGTTAGAGAATGTATCCTTTCCTGGAAAATGAAAAATTACATTCAAGCAGAGGTACATATTCATAACGTTAAGTATTTAAAGTGATATTTTATGACTCATTTTTGAAGAATAATACCCAATATGTAGCTTGTTAAGAATAATAGCCACGTTTACTTTTTGCAGCATGTCCTGTTAGAACTGACTTGCTGTTCTTGAATCATAAAACCTGCAGTCAATTTTAGATCGTCTTTGCAAAAGATGTGGTCTAATGGCCTGGCCCCCACCGCCATATTCTTTGCCGTCATTCTGAACCTCAGTCTGTCTTTCAAAAGAGATAACTCAGGTTATCAGGAGCTTTGGGAGGGCATGCCTGTCATGACCCATGTGTAGACATTGGACCTCAAATGGCCCTAATCCTTGTCTCACAAACTGGATTGAAAAAAATGAAGAGAGTTTTGGAATTATGTGTCGATATGAGTCAATATTGTTTGCCTTCAGGAATATTTAAGTGCACTATGAATACTATTAAATTTCTTAATTTAAAATATGTTTTGATATCAACTCATTATTATAGAAACTTATTTATATATGCTGAGCTAGCAGACACTTCAGAAATAGGTTTTAGTTGGAGCTAGTGTCCCATTAAAAGAACATTTGTGTATGATGCAGTAATCTCCTAAGTTTTAAGATACGGGTACACAATCTCTATAAATAACATTTAAACTTTAAACTCAGGGAAACAAACAAACGTTCTTTGTTCTGTTTTTATTTTTGCTGTATTACTTAATGATTGTAGACATGAAATCAGTGTTTTTATTTGTCCTTTTTGTTTTAGCACTAAAGTGAAAAATTCTATGGGAGAGCGATCTTATACTACTGAGTTTTAAGGTTCTCAGGGAATCCACTCTCACATGTGACATGAGTTTGTGTATCCGAATGGATAAAATCCCACAGTTTTGCAAGTCTGTAAGATTTCTTTGAAAGTATGTTACCAAACCACTGTCACAGTGTGATTCCATGGGAATGGTTGAGGTGGGTGATTGCAGCCTACATGCATTTACACCTAAATACATGATGTTAAACATTTGTCTGTATTTCTAACAATCAACTCTGCAGCTCCCCTTTACTCCCTGGCAGGGCAAAGTGTTTCTGCACACTCACCATGAACCTCGCTATCTCAGCCAGCTCCCTACTGCAGCGCTATATATAATGTACCCCCTACCTGTGCATCTGGACTGTGGTGAGACCTGCATTCCTTATAAACTTCTCTGCAAGGCTGGTTATTACTTGATCATCTGGAAAATCAAATTTCCCTTGATCTACCAGCATGGGTATTTTAGATCATGAGGAGGTGATCTGAATTAATTAACAGGGTGTTAGCATGTGGAGGGGAGAGAGAGGGAGGGTGAGGCTACCTTTGCTGTCCTGGACAAACCATCCTTGATGAGCAGCAGCTGGTAGCAAAGGGGGGGCAGAGGCAAAGGGGAAAGAAATCAGAGAAAGTTGTCGAGGGCAAAGTTCAGGGTCTTTCCCCCATGTGGGGTTCTGAAAGCAGTGCTTACAATTATCAGATTCGATCCTAATATAATTTTGTTCAAAAGTCACCACACGTTAGGAATTAGTGACCAAGGTACTATGATCTAGGCGAATTATAACCTCCCCTTAAGAAGTGGCATGTTTCGTATCATATTCTGAACAATAGATTTTGTGGTTGTCTATAGGAAAATAATGATTCCCAGTTTACTTAACTATACGTTGAAAATGTGTAAAGATCTATATGCCTTTAATGGGGGTTAATTTTACTCTTAGAATACCTTTTTCTCTCTTGATACCCTCCATTTTCTTAACGCATAGCTGAAGTTCTAGAAAAAGTCATTGACATTTGTCTCTTATATTGGTTCTTTTCAAATGAAACACATCCTATTGCTATACAGGGGTTCCAGTCCTTGAAACTGATAGGTGTGTTTGAGTTGAGTTTTGTAAATTTTGATTTTTTTTGTATTGACATTAGTGTCATCCTTCAGCAACAAAGTTCCCATAAAGGACTTGGCACAGTGATACGTGCTGGGATCCCAAGTTTGAGAACCGCTCAGAATACATAGCAATTCTGTCTCTGGGTTAGGAGAAGATCACAGAGAAAAAGAAAGAAAGAAGAAAGAACTCACCCCCCAAAACTTCACATTTTCATAAGCCCTACCCCTGACTAGTTATGTGAGTATTTATTTATTTTTTTTTTTGTTTTGAGAGAGGAGTGTGGGGTTCGGGGGAAGCAACATATTTCCTTTTTGCTCCTGAAGCGATTTCAAATGTAAAATTAGTTACGTCAGTCATGTTGATAAGCCCAGAGGGTGTGTATGTCCCATGAACTCATCAGATTTTCCCGTTATTTAAAAGGTATTTTTCATCTACAGACATAAGTAATATTATCAGAATTAAATATATTAAAGGTACACACTAGAAGTTGCTCACAACCTGTGTTGACTCTAGGAGTAGAGAATGGTGTGTGTCATCAGGCCTTTGAAAGGGACTAGCAGTGAAGTGGAACATTGACAGTACGGGCCAAAGCCTCTGTATTGGTTGCTTAGTTGAGTCCTTCATTCTGCTCAACCTCAGATGTCTTTGTCATAACATAGTATTCCATAATGGCCAAGGAACAATACAGAGCTGTTTCTCTTTTTACTAGTGAGCTAGGAATGTGGAGAAGGGCTCTGTTTCTCTTCATGGAGCAAGAGAACCTTGTCTTGGAAACAGTGAAGGAAACCAAAGAACCATTTGTTGCATGGTTGAGCCTTTCATAGTAGTTAGTTACTAAATATGGTTACTAATGTGGTTGCAAGTAAAAGTGTCAGCTACTCCAATACCTTGGAAAACAACAAGTATTAATTAGCTAGTGCATTTTCTCTGTAAGAAATTGAAAAAACGGTTGGCAGTCAAACTGGAATATTCAACGGATATGGGGACCTTAAATCTGCTACAAATAAAAGAATGAGATCAGTTTGAAAGTTATATCTTCTTGAAATGATAGTTATGCCCTTATCACTGTACTTCCTCAAATCTTTGCTTGCCCTAATTACATCCCTAGGACACTCTTCAGTATTGGTAAAATCCTACCAGGACTGTATCCAGCTCAAAGTCTGCATCATCCACAGTCTCTACTTAGGGTTAATTTTTCATATTTACTTGATTTTCCTTAAACACATTAAAAATATTTGTTTGGTCTTGGAGATATGGCTCATTTGGTAAAGTACGTGCCTAGAAGCACGGGGATGTGAGTTCAGATCCCTAGGACCCCCTATAAAAGCCGGACTTATTATTTACCCCTAAGCCTGTGCCTGGGAGGGGGAGGAAAGAGGATTTTTCTCCTGGATTACTGGTCAGCAGTCCTTAAGGTGAAGCAGTGTCAGTTCCAGTGAGAGGCACTTTTTCAAAAGTAAAGTGGGGACAATTGAAGAAGAATACTTGATGTCTATTTGGGGCCTGCTGTCTGAGCACAAAAGACATCCTCCAACATAAGTGTGTGTGTGTGTGTGTGTGTGTGTGTGTGTGTGTGTGTTGACACAGTTTCCTTTGGTCATCAACATTTTCTTTCTCCTACTTGAGTGATTCTACTCATTGTTTGTTTTGATTGTTTGTTTGCTTTTCCATTAGGGAACTGTAAATTCTAATGAGCAGACACATCAAATTCATTTTTAATTTCCTTTGCAATGGATAGCAATAATGAACTGTAGAGGTGTCCAGTAAACATCTCATAGTTTAAATTGGCCAAAACCATGAAAGCTGGCAATTTTGTTACTCATGCACTAATCTTACTTTAAAAAATAACAAGATTCTTGAAAACAGTTAATGAAAATATGGTAAAATTGTATACTTCATTTTAAACAATGTAATTTCTTTGTATTCATTTTCAAATGCTGTACAAATAGTGTGTCTCATGATATTTATGTCTACATCATTTTACTTTGTTTCAATTTCTTAGCCAAAAGGCTACAAACTATATTTTTTTCTGGATTCTTTATATAATTACCAAACAGAGATGAAATAAACCCTGAAAAATAATCTGTAATTATATACCTAAAAGAAGCTTGCATCCTTTCTGTTTTTACATCGCTGGGTAGGAGGCATTTAAATTATCCAGTTAGAGCCACATCCTGGTGCTACTTTTAAAATCCTACAAAATGTAGTTCTCCTTACTACTTTGATTATAGGCTACAACAGAGAGCATCAGGGTAACGGCCGTCCTTTTTTAATGTCTTTTTTTTTCCTTGTGAATTTGAAGTCAGAAAATTTGAGGAACAGAACCATAAAATATTGGAATTGGGGACTTCCTGTCAGCATTTTGCCATCCTAGTGGTGATTAGTGAGTAATTGGTTGTTCAGCCTTTGGTTGAGCAGAGCAAATCAGCAACACCCTGGACTTTTCTTCCTAGATTGTCTTTCTCTGACTAATTCAGAGTATAAATGTGTGCTGTGTACTCAGCATGTTACGTCTGGGGGGATGTGACAGTACTTGGGGGTGGTAAGGTGTGAGCCCCTACCTCTCTGACCTGTCCCTGGTATGCTGACTTAACTTGCAGCAATCTGTAGTTTGTAAATGTATTTGGTTAACATTTTCATTGACGCTGTTTTGTTCTGTTTAGTGTCTGACAGTATTAATTTATTTTGCACTAAACACTGGGCTGTAAAGAATTCAGCTGCAAGTCCACCCATTGACCTCTGTCTTCCAGTGGCTCAGTTGCTTTACCAGTTGAGCTTGTGTGTTTGGGGCCAGTTTCATTCTAAATATGCTTACTAGTCTAATCTCACAGCAAATGAAATTATAACATTTTTTGAAGGGAATTTCAATTTAACCCAGCGCTGAAATTGTAAGGGATCAACCAACTGTATTTTAAAGGTTTCGATTTTAACATACATGCTTTTAAAAACTAAGGAATGTACTAGGATTTGCTCACCTTGCTCAGAAAAAAAAGCCCATTAAAAAAAAAATTAAAAAAAACCACTTTATTGTCATTCTTTGAAATACACATCTTTGAAAGAAACCGGTACCTTTTCTGCAAACTCACTCAGTCTCTTACTAGCTTGGGGTTTTCAGAGTGAAGAGTTCCAGATGCTAGCTTAACACGTCATGTTGAAATCTGGAGGGGTCTCATATACTCTAGGTAGAAGAAGAAAATGTCTGCAGTGTGGCTGCTGAAGCTGGACTATTATAAAGAAGTGCCACTGAGGGATAGAGGACAAACGCTGCTTAGTTAATTGCATTACAAACACTGAGCCTTCAGCAAACAGCGTTCATGCTAAAGGACAGTACTTTATTGGTAGACTTGAAAAGACTAAACCAATGTGATCAAAGTCACAGAACTGTTTCTCCAGTTGCTCTGACACCGTAGATCCGTGTGTTGCCTCTTTAAATCAGCTCTGGTTTTCTGTAGCCACTCAGTAATTTTTGCACAAGTTAAAACTAGCTGGAAGAGAAGTTCAAATCTACCAGAGATTAAAGATTGGATTGTGAAGCCTTGTGATGGTAGCTTGCCGATATTCAAGCTAAAGCAAGGGAAGGTTTAAAAGGGCTGGCTTAAACTTCGGCTTGATTTATGAACAGGGAGTCGTGCAGTTTCAGATGAAGTGACTGGAATATCCAGGAAGATTCTTTCCACCTAAAATGCTAGTCATTTTTCCTCTAGACTTTTAATAGGGGAACATTGAAAGATGCCTCTAAAAGGGTTGTGATATAATTCAATGACCACAAAAATGAGCCGTGGTTCCAACACACTGGTCAATGGTTTATTTTAATTTCAGCTGTGAGTCCAACTATTAACCTCTGTCTACTAGTGGTTCAGTGGCTACATCAACTTGTGTTCTTGGGAGTCAGTTTCTTTCTCCAATATGCTTACTAAGTCATACAATAAATGACGCTATAAACTGTTCTCTGTTATATCCTTTCATATTGCACATACATGAGTATCTGTGAGTAGCTGAAGTTTCAGTGATGTTTACTCATGGATATGTTGAAGAACATGGAACCACATTTGCCTTGAGATCTAAAATAAAGCATAGTTTTAAAAAATGTAAACATAACCACATATGTGTGTGTGTATGTCTGTGCATGCCTGCATGTCTTCAGCAGAGAAACCTGTAATATAAACATTCTTCAGCCGAGAAACCTGTAATAAATATACAACATTGAGCACTTTCACGCTAGTCAGCAGACAGTTTGTAGCTTCCTACAGATATCATCTGAGTGAACCAATTTAAATCTGCCCTCATTCTTGTCTAAGTAGCTCCTCTCTTCCATGATGTGGTACCTCTATGTCCCATGGGAGTTACGTTTGGAATAACATTCATTTGAAGTCTCTGTAAGTAAGATTTATGTGAAATAAAAAACCGAAACTGACAATGGTCTTTAAAAGGACCATTTCAGATAGGTTTAATATGTATGTTTGGGAAACGCTCTGCCACTGAGCTACATCCCTAGCCCCAAGGATGCTTTATAATGGATACTTACATTGATAATAGGAATCAACAACAACAACAACAAGCCCATGTGTAATTATCTCCCGAATGCTTATGTGCTCTGATCAGAGGGCCACATTCACACACATCACTCATGGCTCTAGCATAGCTCATATTTTGTAGTCATTAACTTCTGTTTTGGAGTCAGCCTCTGTGCAGGCTTTAGTTTAACCATGCATATGTCCTTGCAGAGATGTAACATTGTTCACAAGATCTCGTCCAAGTGAAATCAGATAGCAGTTTTTATTGCAGAGGCCAAGCCTACAAATGTTTCGCTTTAAAGACAGTTTTAATAGAAAGAGTAAGGTATAAAATCATTTAAGCAATTACCTGTACATCATGGTTGCAGGGCTTGGATTGTCCCATAGCCTCAGATGTTCCAGATTCCAATAATAACCCAGACCAGATATTTACAGCTTAATTTTCTGTACATGGACACTTGTTCACAAATGGATCACATTTTCTATTGAGCAAACTGGCTACTTAGAGGCAAAAAAAAAAGTGTTTTCATTGTTGGCAGTGACAAACATGGAATGTTTACAAGTTGCTTCTCGAAACTGTGGTTACTTGAAAAATAAAAATGCTAAATTCTAGAGGAGTTTTACACATAGAAATAAGATAAATTATTAAAATAGCATTTTCCATTATGGCGGGGAATGGCCATGGGGTTGTATTAAATCTTTACCTTTTACAGGATCTAAAGATTCTGTGCGTGATTTCCAGCGCATCTTCTGGCACTGGTTGAGTTACTGTGCAGGCTGCTGGTTTTCTTTGCATCACTACCTCCGAGTTTTTCTTCTTTACTAGAAACTAAACAAATGGAAAATAATGATTGGTGACCATCTGCTGTGCAGAGATTTCACAGGCGGCACTTAACTCTACTTTATAAAACAAGACCAAATGAGAGACTAATACCATTACCAGTAAATAACAAGCACCACAGCAATTTCCCTTGAACAAAGTGAGGAGCCGGGGGAGCCAGCATTTCATTATGGACGAATTCAGTTGTATGGGCTTCGAAGCTGAGTGGTTAACAAATATTATGGCTGCGTGTGTGGGTGTGTTGTGTGTGGGTGTGTGTGTGGGGTGCATATGTGAAGAGCATTATTGTTTCCGTTCTCAGCCCTATAATCTCAGTCAAGAAAATAGAGTGGTGAGATGTAAGCTAATCAATTCAGTGACATCATCAAAACCTGCTCGTTTAAGAATTAAGTTCTACTTCATAAAGTCATGCAGAAGAATGACTCAGAAGTCTGAAGGCTTCAGGTCAGAACCCATCGTTTTCTCAGCTGACTCTGTTAATGAACTAGTGGTTAGCCAGTGTAGCTTTAAATCATTCTCTTGTCCTCAGTCTGTTGTCCCCAAATACCTTAACTGGAAATCAGATTGAGTATATGACAAAAAGAGGTTGACAGGAAATGGATTATTCATATAGTGCTGTTTGAAGTGTGGGTATTCTCAGAAGACACAAAATAGACGGAAGTAGAAGGTTACAAAGAATGGGTTCAGATATACCAGGTAAAAAGGTTCAGTTTAATAGTTCATTTATAATTATCCACTTTGTCTATACTTATCCACTTTCTGTGCTATATACATGCATTGATTAGATCAATACACTTGCATACTCAAACATGCATCTCTCCTCTCTCCAACTTGCACTTATTTGACACTGGGAATTTGCCATACAGCAAGAAAAGTTGTTTGAAATGGGCACGATATTGAGTTCAAAGGACCCATACAGTTCATAATCTCTGGTGTCTACTGGATTTTTCATCGGGGAGACTTCCATAAAAATGATCTATTTAGAAATAATATTGTTTAGTAGGTTGAAATGTGGGGCGTAATAAAATTAGACCTTCAGTCTTCTAACGTTGGCTACTTAGATGGCACCCTTGGGATGGTCAAATGGCTGTATAAGCAGATGGATCAGCTAGTTCCACTGATGGGCAACATTTGTCAGCCTCGGTTACAGATATAATATATTCTTCTAGCTGTAATCCTGACACTGTTACATCCAAATGAAATCAACATGAGGTTTGTCATCTTTAAGCAAATATGTTAAGTGTTGTCTTTTGTGCTTTGGATTTGAAAAGAAAGGGGCCCAGGGGAGGCAGCATCATGCAAATGGAACAAATCCCATTTCTTCTGCGCTGTGCTGTTTTCCCTCCATGGCAGCTGGCTGTGTTATCTTTGTGTGTTTCTCCGAGTGCTGACAATCCTTTCAGTGATCTGAGTTAGGGCACATTAGACAGTGGAGGCAGCTGTCTGTCGCTATACTGAGAGACGTGTTTGCCTCTACTGCAAAGATGAAGGACCGTGAATCCTTGACACACTCTCCCCCCTCCCCCACTGTACTTTCCAACATGATCAACATTCAGACGCACAGATTGTCTGCTTGGACAGTTTTTTTGTTCTGACTGACAGCATCTGGCATAGACAAATTTAAAAATACATAGCATGCCATGCTGGGCTCAGAGCATCCCCTTCTTTATTAATCTTCTCATTTAAACCATTCATTTACATTTCAAGAAAGGTTACAGCTTGATATGGTTGAAACGTTGATTTTTAATGAATAACCTTCTAATGAAATGTCTTGAATGAGCACCAAGCAGCTAGTGTTCATTAAAAATTACAACCCGATTAACAGGGCCTTGGGAGCCTGAGAGGAACGGGATTTCTTATTGTTTTAATCCACAATGCAATCCAGTGTTTACCTTTCTGGCACAAAGCGAATAGAAATGATGCCTGTTCTTGCAACACTTCTGATACCGTGCACAACTATGATAGGGCCCTTAAGCCGACAAAACCCTTGGCCTTGTTAATCAGCTCTCTCTCCTCCCTCTTAGAATACCCCAGAGGTGTTTTGAAATTTTTAAAACATTATCAACTATGCCCATCTCAAATCCTGTCTTTACCCCCCATGCTATATGTCTCTAAGTCCAGATTGGGCGGGGAGGTGTATGTTTTCCTGTGGAAAGGGGCCAACACTTGGATGAAGCGCTTTCCCTGGCCTCGGGAGAGTAGAGAAATGTGTGTTTGTTTGCATTACTTGGTAATAAAGCACAACAGTGTAACAGTCTTCGCTTTCTCTGCTTCTCATGCCACTGCACACTTCATACTTCTCATCCACTCACAACCCCACACCAGCCTCCGTGCATGCTTGCCTATGATGCCTGGGACTGCAGGTCATCGTGGTCATCCTCTAGACACTGAGGCCAGGGTCACCAGGTGGCTTCGGTGGGAAATCTACCGCTTATCACACACATCGTAGACTTTTCTGCCACTGCAGATTTCAGCTGTGGCCAGTCAATGCTGAGTGTGACTGTGGTGGTGGTGGTGGTAAGGGCTGTTTGCAGGGAACTCTGATACAGAATTATAACCCAAGGTAAACACATTTGTTCATGGGCTAGGCTGGGCTTGTGCAAAGCAAATGAAAAGCAGAAAAAAAAATGGGATTCGGAGAGGCCTAATGAACGGTCGTAAGTATGGAAGGCGTGATTTTTAAGACCACGTGGAAGAGGTAGGTCACTTGCTGAGGATGAATCTGGCAAATGTCATAAAGCAATAGATTTTGGATAAAAATGAACAGAGAGTACAGTTACGAATCAAAACACTCTTACGTTCTTTAATATTGTCAAAAGTGCCACGCCTTTTCCATGGAATATATAAAAATTAAGTATTTCTTGATTTTTCTTAACTGCTAAGTTGTTGTAAACTCATTTTATTTGAGCAAAGTGTGTCTTGAAAATCAGTGAATTTGGAATTAGCTTTACTTAGTCTCTCATTGTGTAAAGTCCTCCCATGTCTATACATTTAAGGTAAACATATTATTTGGCTTCCCCCCATTTTTTATTTAATTAAAAATTTTTTTGGCTTACCCCCAAAATTGATGTCAAGAAATCAAATCTGAGGTAGATTCAGGGTCAGCGCCTTGACTGCTAGTAAATGTTTTACAATATACATTTTAAATATAAATTACTTTCTTATTTTCCCTTTTTTAAAAATGAACACCTTTTAAAGGTAGTGCCAATGTGTAAGCAAACTGGGCATGTGTTAGAGCACACAAATTCCCTGGAGGAGGAAGCCAGATTTAGCAGTAATGCTTTTAATCTGGACTTGTAGAGGATTCAGGAGCATCCATAGATCTGCTCCAGTAATTACCATACCCCAAGGTGGCACTGGAAGAGACATTTGCCTAAAAACTTGATGTCTTCATTACACTGTTTACATTTTAATTAGAAACATGAAAATTACTGATTCATACAGACAACTATAGTTTTAAGTGGTTTCGTTCACCATCCAATAAAATCATAAAAAATCCCTACAGTTGGCATAAATAGTTTACTAGGAATCATTCATGGGAATAAGTGTGTGGCACTATAAGCTGCTTAAAATATGTTTTTATTTTACCAGAGGTAGAATTTGCATATAAATTAGAGAATGACATTTTAAGTTGACAGTCATTTATGCAGAATACCACCCACATGCAAATAAATGTATGGGTGCATGCCTATACTTACTTTGAGTTTGTAGGTTTTATAGTATTGTGGATACAGATATGTGCCCAACATGGCCTATCTGTTTAAAAACTGCATGTGATCTTCTTTGAAAGTCCTTTCAGAAGGATTGGTATCTAAATAAATAGAGCTAAAAGCACATCCTTTATGTGTTGAGCAATTTGAACTTGCAGGAAGGGACTGTCTTTAGTTCTGGGTGTCTGGAAGCTGAGTTGCTGGTCCATTGGCTCACTGTGCCTCTCTCCTCTAACTTTTGTATATCCTGGTGATGGTGCTGTCCTAAAACCCACTCTCCCTTGGAACCCTGACTGGACTGAAGCAGTGTGGCTGTCAGAGCCCATCCTGACTCAGCAACACAACCATTGCTTGACTACTATGACAGTCACTCAGCCTTTTTTTTTTTTCTTCTTCTTTTTTTTTCTATCCTCAGGGTCAATGAAGAATAACCCTCCCATGCAGAATGTTTAAAATCCTGAATCTTCCCACACAGTGTCTGAGTTCAAATCCTCTGTCTCTCCAGAGCTGGAGTGCTGAGGCATTGTGCTAGCCACCTTGTACATTCCCCCCCCCACACACACACAACTGCAGCCTCCTCTCCTGACTTCCCTTGCTACCCCCAAACCCTTGACTACTAATCGATAGTATGCAGAAATGATCCCAGCATAGCCACAGACATTAAAAGCCATGTCCCCTTTCTCTATCTTTGTTAGAGAGTTATTGGTCATGGATGAAGGGGGCTCTGTGATTCTTCTTTGTTTGTTTATCGCTGCTTGGCTGAGGACCAGCACCCAGTGCGCGAACGTATACATTATTGCACTGGAAAATTCACATTTTCAGCCTGGTTTATTTTTCATCTCAGGCCATGAGCCATGAGTAAAAGTGATTTCAAAAGTATGAGAACAGGAAGCCTGTCTGTAGGTGTCCACTTGAAATGCTGTAGTAATCACTGTTTAATCTTTTGAATGTAAACAGGTAAGCTGGGCTACCTGCCCATGGAGTGATTTCTCTGGACTGAAGGGCCCAAAGCATTTCTCAGAGGTGGCCCATGGACAAGAGACTTCTATATCTTTACCTTGTCTTTTTTTTTTTTAAAGTAGCTTCCAGACTTTGAAAGTGCTAAGAAGTTGCTATATGTTGATTAAAAGTATGCCTTTTAGATTTTCATAGAAAGTCACTGGGTTCCTTTCCATGGCAACAGAAGGAGTGGTCCAGATAACCAGGCTAGCGCTTTTGAAACAGTTATTAGTTCTTGGGCATGTCTGATAGGCTAACAGTAAGCTCATGGGCAACCTGTACCTTGGTTTGCCTTGTATTGCTTCTTTGGGGTGGGTGGGCGGTGTGGGAGCAGGCAAGGTACTTATTAGGTCCCTGTACCTCCTAGATGAGATTAGACACAATAGTGGACATCTGTAAAGACAGAAACATGCTGTTCACTTGTACACCCGGCAAGAGTCTCAGAGTTCCGTGCAGGCTGGTAAATCCTGCCTGCTTTATGCAGTGCGGCCCTGCACGGTTATGTAGTGAGGGAGTGCTGGCTGCTGGCCAGCCATTGACTAGGAAATCGTGGGTACCTGAGAGCTTATCAGTTCTTTTGCTTTGTAAAAGAAAAAAAAAAAGTGATGAAAATGTTGGTAAACTGCCATGAAGGTTTAAGGCTGCTGGAACAAGGAGCCGTGTAATCAGATTGGAAAATGGAGCTGGAGGATGTCTGTGTGGAGAACAGCCGTCTGTGGACCCGTGAGCCGGCTGCGCAAGTGCCTGGCTGACCACTTTGTTAGCAAATCAGCTTGTTTGCTGCTGCAGCCGGGTGGAAAAGACCAGAGCTTGCCATGGTATGTAATGGAGGGAGAACTCTTGCATGGCACAATCTAATCAGCTTGCAATTAGCTCGGGCCCTACAGTTGCCTTCTTAATTTTCCTCTCCCTCCCCCTTTTGTGTTAATGCTGTGTACTTTAAACAATTAAGTAAGGGAAAGAATCCTTCCTTCAAGCAGATCAGAGCCATCCTTTAATTTTATCACCCTGATGAAAAAGTATCAGGTGGTCCACTGGTCTCCATCAGGAGCTGGAAATTCTCTGGCTCGCTGTAGCATAGAGCGTTTTACCGACGGATGTTTAGGATAATCTTTCAAAGATCTTGGCATGGATGGGGAGAAAACTGATAACGTCATTTTGATTAGGGTTGAAGTTAAAACTGGTGTGAATGGGGACTGAAAACCCTTTTGGTTTGTAGAGAGTGTGTATTTGTTTTCTGCCTTTAGTAACCAGAGGCAGGCTGTGTGTGCGTGTGTTAAAGACAGAGATCTTCGCCTGTTAAATATAAAATCCTTCACGCTGCTGTTTACTCAGGCATCTCTGCACGGAACCTCTTGAAGCTCTGATGACATAGCCACTTGTACACATAATTCTACTCCTTCGCCCTTACCAAACATGACTCGCTGAGGTTGAAAAGAACACGGCTATCATTGCTGACCATGTGTGCCACTTGTTAATCCTTTAAAATAAAATTCAGATCCTCTGAGAGGGAGGTGAGAAGAGCAGAGCCCAGATCTGCAAAATCAGCGCAATCGTTTTCTATTTCCCTCATTCAAGGACAGTGACGTCTGTGGCGCTGCTTCTCCGAGGCACCGATTCACTGAAACAGAACAGATCCATCCTTCAAGAACTCGGTTTGCAGGCACTGCCTACGAGCCCTTCCCCATCCGAAAAGCATTTGTCAACGTTCAGGAATCCCTCTGACCAGTTAGCTTTATTGCGCGTTTGTCTTTCAGGAGGTGGAAATGGGAAGCATTTTACCAGTGTTTAACAAGCATCAAGGATTGTTAGCATTGACTTTTAGTGGCTCCTGGAGAAAGCATTGGAGTGTTTCAAGCAGTTTACCTCTAAGAGTCAAGTCCTTTCCAGAAGTTTTTTTTTTTTTTTTTTTTTTTTTTTTTTTTTTTTTTTTTTTTTTTTGTGGTAGTGATAAAAAAATATGGTGATAATATATTTATTTGATTGCAAGAGTGTCATTGCTTGCAACATTGTAATATATTTGCTCTTCTTAAAGGATATAATGCTGATATTGAACTGTGAATAAACTGAATTATAGTATATTCAATTTACTTTTAAAAATGAAGCAGAAACTGGGAACCTATAGCCAAGTGTTTGGATTCAGGGTTTTCTCATCTTGACAGCCACAGAGTTTAATTGTTCATGTATTAATGCTTTGGCTTGGGCAGAATAACATGCTTTATTTAATGCATGTTTGGCCATGTGTCTTACATTTTGCATTTGAAAGACTGAATTCTCATTTGATGGGGAACGTGAGTGGCTAACAAGAAGTGCATTTCAAATTAGGTTAGCTTCCAAGTGTGCCTGGGGATTTGCTTGTGATTCTGCAAAGTGTCTTTTTTTTTCTCCCCTGTATTTTGAAGGTTTTTGTTTGTTTGTTTTTAATTAAAACGGAGATTAAAAGAAACATATATCACCTGTACAGGTCCTATGCCTCAGAGATTGACTTTATATTCTTCGAGGACAAATTCTATTAGATATGCGCTTACTGTACTCTAGATTGTAAATCTTACCATTTAATGGCAATTCGGCGAGCAGTTATGGCTTCCGTGGCCTTTTTTTCTTTCTTTTTTGTCCCCTCTCACATGTGAAATAGGGTTACCTTTACAAGTGTCGCATCTGCAGAATCCATCTTTTGTATTTTGTAGTTGCTCCTGTTGCATTATTCTCAAGTTTCAAAACAAGCCAAGGCTCTGAAGGACCCGGGTGGGGTCCATGAGTCAGGGATTGGTGTTTGTATGTGTGGACAGGGTGTGGGAGTCACAAAGTGGGAGGAGAGAGAGGGGGGGGGAGGGAGGGAGGGAGGGAGGGAGAGAGAGAGAGATATTGAGGGAGAGAGACTGAGAGACACAGAGAGAGCCTGACTAGCAACAGAATAACCAGGAACATTAGTCTCCGCCTAACAGATTAATATCTTTTCTAAATAAGCATTTTCTCTAACCTTATTCTCAATCCGATATCCAGTTTTTCCCATGACAGATTGAGTTCTGTGCTTGAATCCCCGGAAACAGAAATGGCATCTGATTGATATAGGTCTCTTTGCCTTGCTTACACGGTTAATATTCTTATCCTTTTTGGACAGTTGGGATTTTTTTATAGAAACAATATATACATTCATAAAGAAATTATAAAGGGATTCTCCTGCAGATAATGAGTTCTCCTCAGGAACTGCAGGCTACACAGTCCACAAATGAGCTCTAAGTGGGGGGATTTAAAGTCCTGCTACAGCGTTTAATTTCTTGAGGGAAGGGGTTCAGTTGAAGGTTAGCCCGTTATTGTGGCTGTTACTTGTGTCCCTGTTCCTCTGCCAGCAGTACGGCACAAAAGGCACTCGTTTTTATTTAACATGTAGGGAGGTATTAATCACTGCAGTATTTTCTTCAAAAATTTATCTTATCATATTCATTGTTTCACTACCCCTGACAATAATAGGTGTTTAATTACTCAATAAGGACCATTTATAGATTCCATTTGTCCTGCATGCTGGACAAACGGTATTGATTTTATACTTGGATGCAACATGAAATTGTATTAGACACAATTAGAAATCCAGCGCTGGTAAGATGTACATTTGTTACAGTAACTGGACTTGCTTCGAGCAGCAGCAGAGTCTTCTGGTCCAGGCAATGTCTGTGGCGTAAAAAGGAAGCCTGATTTTATTGCAGCCACATGCTGGAGGAAAAAGAGAGTCGCCTTTCCCCGTGCTGTGTATGCAAGTGCTTGTGTGTAGATTTTAGTTTTAGAGAAGCAATGGAGAGTTGTATGAAATGAAAAGGTTTGAAACAGATGGTGCTTTGTAGCCAGAAAAGCCAGGCTATACAGGTGAACCCAGATTTTGTGTTATCTTGTAAGTAAGGCATCTTTATTTGACTGTTAACTAAGTTGTTACCTTGAGTGAGATAAAAGTCTCAGGCTGGATTTTCGCGTCCCTCTTGTCAAAGTGACAAGGAAGACCTCTAAATCCCTAGGGTGTCCTGATTTAACCAGTGCTTTTTGCTTGTTTGTCTGTTTGTTTATTATAGTGATGAACAATATCCTTTCCTTTTCCTAACTGGTGGCACAGCCTGGAGTCTTGCACAGAGCCGAACTCCAGCCTGTCTTCTCGCAGTCATGTTGCCTGCAGTTTGCCTCTCCTTGCTGCGCTAGAACACATTTTTGACTGTATTGGGCACATGGGAAACCATAGTTAGAGAGCACGATCCTGTTGGTCAGCACATTAATTGCCCACCATCTTCAGTTCTGTTCAGATTTGTGTCTTGCGGAGGAAGGTCATTTAGTTTTGCCCAAACAAAAGAAAAACCACGGCCTGACAAGCAGCTAGCCACTTGATCGTTATAATTTCACTAGAATGTATGCTGTAACCTTGCTAGATTTGGTGTTGTGTTTCTTAGGATACTAGGTCTCTGGCAAGAGATTTCTCTTTTGAAGAAGTATGGGGATGGGCACTGCTGCCTCCCCCACTGAAAGGAAGTTGTTGATTGATCTAGGAGAGTGCTGTATTGCAGAACACTGTTGACCACGACTGGAACACCCATGGGCCACTACTTTAGCACAGTCGTTTTGTTGCTTGTTTAGAAGGTTCAAAACTTTAGGACGAGGGGCTTTCCTTTTGTCTGATGATATAGAAACATTCTTACTTAGCGAACATTTGTATTGTTATTTCCCTTCTGGAGCATCATATATTGTATCTGTTAGCAGCATTAAAGCAATGAGAAAATAAGCACAAAACTGATGTGTGTGTGTTTTCCCCTAGACTTTTACATATGTGACATTAAGAATTGATTAATCTGATCATTTTAAAACACTCTTTCTCTCTCTCTCTCTCTCTCTCTCTCTCTCTCTCTCTCTCTCTCTCTCTCCCTCCCTCCCTCCCTCCCTCCCTCCCTCTTTTATTTCTTTCTTTTTCTAATAGATATGAGAGAAATAGCAAGCTTTCATTGTGGAAATGCATTTGTTTATTTTATTCTGGAGGGGGTATACAGAGGCTGGTAGGCTGGTACTTCTCTGGCAATGAAATCTGAGGTCTTGGAACTAGTGGACAAATTCGCCCGAAATCACTTAGCAGATTATGTCTTGGGTCTACAAGCTGAGTGGGTGATGTATGTTGTGGTTTGTGAGATAGGGTCACAATTCAGCGATGCGTTCGGAAATACAGATACAGTGGACAATTGGAAAGCTTCTGTGTTTCCCCTGTACAGTGAAAATCAGTTTTGCTTTATTCTCCGGTCTGAACTCTAGATCCCTGGTGATTCCTTTGTGTTCTCACCAAATGAAGTGTTTGTACTTTTTAGGCAAACCACTTATTTATCGCATAGTGTGAGTGTAAATCTAGTCAAGTGAAAGGCATTTCATGGCATTACCTAGCTAGAAAGTAGTTTGCATTTACAAAATGACATGGAGGGCTTTGATGGCCAACTACTGCTCTTTTAGACAGAGTTTTCCATCAAGAGAAGGGTCTGCTTGCCGAATGGGATGTGTGGATGTGTGCTTAGGCTGCAGTGCGTTCCCTCTGTGGGTGTTGCAAATGGAGATGTGGCCTGTTCACTGGCCAGTGTTTTCAGCCAAACTTTAGATTCTGTAAGTTCATAAATGCTAGCAGATTTCTGAAGACTGTTCATTTCTAGATTCATAGCATCTTAGACCTTTAGGGGGCATGTATTTTGAGGGCTTCATTTTATCCTCTAGATTCATAGAAACTTACTGTACATGGGAGCCATGACACCAGCCATATGAGTAGTCAATGCTTTCTAAGCATGGATAGAATCTAGACTTCTGAATCGTCCTCTCTCCCTCCCTCTGTCCTCTCTCTCCCTCTCTTCTTCCTACTTTCCATCCCTCCTCCTGCATTCTCTCTTTCTCCCCCTCTTTTTTTTCTGCCACGAGGTCGATAGGGTGGTCCCAAATTCTTTTTTTTTTTTGTAGGCGAAGATGACCTTGGTTTCTGGACCTTCTGCCTCCACCTCTGAAGTGCTGAGATTACAGGCACGGTCTCCCCAGCTGTCTTTCTGAACTATGGGGCCCTACAGCGTTTTGCTTGTACAGTCTCCCATCTCCCTAGCTTTTTCTCCTGCAGCACCTTCATCAAACCTCTCTCCACTGCCTGCTGCCCACTCAGCAGCCTCCGTCTAACCTTGCTTATAGCGGTTGGAGTAGAAGAAATCAATAAGACTATTAAAACGATCTAGAACTTTTTAAAACAGAGAAATAATATTTTAATTACTTCTGACATGCCAGTTTGAAGCCCATATCCTCCTTTATGACAGTTCAGTTTAGAAACTACATTGCTTCATTTCAGTAACTTTATTACCATTTGGCTCAGAGATTGCTATTTCGCCTTGGCCACAGATTTCATCAGTTGCCCGGTTCACCTTTGTCCATGCTGTACTTGTGAAATGACCTCCTCCGTTAGTGCTTGTCAATAGTAAATTGCTATATTCTGTGCTTAGAAACACACTGGAGGACGACAACACTTTATTGAATGGCCGAGTTTGCAGTTAATTTTTCCAAATTAAAATTTAATTGGACTAGTCCTAATTATCATTTAGTGTCCATTAATTATGGCGTTGGTTGGGGTCAGCTATTTCTGATAATGTTCTTATTGTTAAGAAGAATGCAGAATTTTCTGACCATACATTTGTTTTGTAGATCAGGTATGTTCTCTGCCTCTCTCTCTAATTTTCTAAAATCTTATTCAAATATCAACACGTGGAGTGGCCAAGGTTCAATTATACTATGACCTCAAGTTAAATTTACTCTTGAGAGTTCTTAGTGCCTGAATCCTCTGTCCACAGAAAACTGTTTTGTTTATACTGAGGAGTTTTGCATTCAGCCTTGTCATGTAGTGGCTGAGTTTTGTATTGAAAGCTAGCTCTGAAAAATATTCACTTTAAAACAAGTAGCCAAATGTTCTAGTTAAAAATATTGATAATTTTTTTATCTCTAGATTAAATACATTTCTGATAACTATGTACATTGGTTAACTATTAAAATATTAGTTATTCCATTATAACATTTCTAAAGAAAGGAATGTCACTGCTCACTTATTTACCAAGTGCTTAGCTCCTTTATCTCATTAACAAAGCTGTTGCCAGAAATAGAACACCAATAAGCTGCTTGAAAATGAAGGTAAAATAAAATGCTAACACTCTTGAAGACCCAACCTTGTGGGAGTCACAGTGCTGCAGAACATTGCTGTTTCGCCAATGATGTCGAGATGCATGTAGTCTGAGAAGAATAATTCATGACTTCTACTTTTCAATCACAATTGACTTCCAGATTTCTCACTTTGTGAACTGTTGTTCTGTTTTAGATTTGCTTTCTGTGGTCTCAAATAACCTGGCGTGTAATAGTTTACCTACTTATGAGCAGGGGGCAGAGACAGAGACAAGGAGAAAGGGAGGGAGAGAGGAAGGCAGAGACTTAGACAAGGAGGAAGAGAGGGATAAACTCAGGGTGGGATATGGGGGAGAGAGGGAGGGAGGGAAGAAACAAAAGAGGGAAGAAGGGAAGGAGGGAGGAAAAGAGGGAAGGAAGAAAAGAGGGCAGGAGGAAGGAAGACAGGAGAGGGAAAGAAAATATGGAAAAATACTGTAGGCTTGATGGTATCATTAGATTTTGAGTATCCCAAATTGAACTTTGATTGATTGAAATTTTATTCTTAAGTAGAAATTAAAGAAAAATATGTTACAAATACACAGTTTTCCTGATGTTAGACAATAAGACAGCAAAAAAATGTTAATTTCTTTACTTCTAGATATAATGGATTCTGCCATTATTGTAGCTTTTAGGAGTAAGAGAGATTCAGTAGGATTCATTAGTTTGTTTAATTGCTATAAATTTATACAGCAAAATATAAATATATATGCAAAATATAAATTGTTTGTTCAAAGTAAACTTAGGAAACAATAAGATGTTATATATGAAAATAAAGTTTGCCATAGTGTCAGCCAACATGAAGATCAGCCTCTCTGATGCACAATGAGTGATTTCCATGCTGTGTCTCAGAGACGGAAATTTGGGCTGTGTCTGAGGTCCGATCACAATGCTATAAAACCAAAAACGTGTGCATCCAAATGCAATGTGTGGGATGACATCCAGCAGGAAATAATGGGAATATTCTATTTTAAACACAGTACTGTAAACTCACCTTACCAATAAAGTAAAATGGTCTTAAACACAGAATAAATGCATTTTTATTTTGGCAAAGTTTGAATCATTGTATTTAGGAATGTTTTTAATATATAGTACTAAAAAGTCACTGTAAGTAGAAAATTCATACTTAAACAGTATTTGAGCAAGTTGTTTGGGATCATTAAAAGTGTCACGGTTTAAATAAAATTATTAAGTCTCTGACTTCACATCCTTGATTTAAAATATAGTTCTTTTGAAAGGATCCATTCACAGATAATAATGGATGAAAATCACCAACATGGAAAACTAGATGAGCCGAGAGCTTGAGTTTAGTGGTAGATCAGTTAAACATTAGCGTTTGGAAGTATAAAGTTTGTGTAGCGTTTAACAGGCCTTAGAAGGGCATTTAAAGTAACTTGTGTGTAATATGCAATACTAACAGAGCTTCCTGGAGCCCCAGAGCCCCAGAGGAAGCTGAAAATGTAATTCACTTACCTAAGGCTGCTGGTACACTGAGATTGAGTCGAGGAGGACTAACTACAATGAGGCTCTCTGGCTGCCATGTAAATTCTCTAGATGAAGAGAAATGGAAATATGTGGAAAGCTCTAACAACTTAAAAGCACACATACTTATGAATGTTATTAAAATGCATTTTAAGATGCTTGGCACATTTTCACTAGTTTTAATTCTAAGCCAGGTATGGAAAACAAAACAATACAAAAATACCAATATATTTTGTCACTACCTTAATAGGAAAAAATAAAAATGAGAAAGATTGAGGAAATGAAGAACATCATTAAAGTAAGCACTTTTGAGTCTTGCATGAAGGTTAGGGAGTGCCTGCCATCTTGTGTTTTCTCTATAAAGTTGGCATAAGAAAGAAAAGAATTCTAACTCCTAGAAGTCTTTATATGAACGCTCATTTGTACAAGTTTTTATAAGCATCCATATTACCAAGTTTTACATTTATGCATGCATCCATGTAAATGTTTATATTTCATATGCACATGTCTATTTGTGTCTTCTTCTCTGCCTATTGTTCCTCATATTTGGGAATTGACCTTATGTGGTAGTTAGATCAAGCTCCGCCTTGCTTCTTCCTAGCATTTTATCTTCAAGTGGATAGCTTGCTTACCACACCCCACTGGGCTCTACAAGCTGTGAAAATCTAAAATTCTTTCAAAGAAGGTCTGTTTGTAAGATTTTAGGACTGTGGAACCTGATTGTTGCTTATGTCTTCCCTATGGTTATCAGGTGTGTAACAAGGGCCTTTGGACAGCACATTGGTGTTTAACCTCTTGCATTAGTGGTTCCCACAGTATGGGCGACATATCTCTGAAGAATATTGAACTTCTAGCTAAGGTTTCTCCAGCTTCTGAATGTGACCCAAACATATGTTACCATGGGCTGTATATGTGATTTCTGTTGTGCATAGGATGAAGACATACATCCATGTAGAAATGACCAAAGCTGTCATAATGCACTTTCACCTAGTCATTTATTCTTCCATCAGTGGATATTAAAGGTAAAATCAGTATCCTCAACTTGATATGTTTTCTTGTTGAATTAATTAATTTATCTATTTAGTGTTTGCATACGCCCGCACACACACACACACACACACACACACACACACACACACAGGACACACATCTGGAGGTCCAAGCACAGTATGCAGGTGTCACCTAGTTAAGGTTGGTTCCATATCCTTACAGAATATATGAAATATTCTATTAGTTTGACAGTAGTTAGCTGATTAATCTTTCTATTGGTGAATAATTGTGTTTTCAACAGTTGTGATAAATTGTGCGTTTATGTATGTATGTGTACCTGTGTATGTGTATGTAATTATTACCAACGTGTAGATTAGCATATTTTAAAAATGCTTTGCATCGTCATAGCCATCGGCTTAAGGTGAGGCAGAATTAGCCCATGTAACATCCTTAAGGACCCATCAGTGCCTGTTGCAACAATTAATTTCAGATTTAGATGCCGAACACACACAGGTCCAATATAGAAATGGCTGACAGTATGTGTTCAAAAACTGATATATCATTATGAAATTGTCTCACTATGCCTCAGTTTACCCAACTTTTAGTGAGAGACATATTGTATTCCTTAATTTTACTTTTCTTGCAAGGATACTGTGTGAATTAGTTCATACTGAAAAAGAAGTGATTTGATGAGGGGAGCTCTATCTAAATGCTAAGTATTATTTATTATTCATGTAAGCATATTACTGTACCCTTCAATCACCTTTTTTTGGATGTTTCAAATGGGCAATTACTGTCTCTTTGTGTAAAGCTTTTAAATTTTTTTAATTTAAATTAAAAGTTAATCTAATTTAGGAAAACTCTGCCAGCTGGAAAAGAACACAGACACCCCCCCCCCCTTCCCAAATAAAACAGCAATTCAGAGCGGAGTCTCTAATACAGCCATGTGCACAGACTTTCCTGGGCTGGTGGTAGTAGGAAGGAAGGAGAGCTAATTAGTAATGGCTGCTGTGCAGTGCTGGTAATCCATGTGGCAGGGTTCGTGATGATAATAGTTCTGATTAGGTGGAGTTAACCAATATTTAGAAGGACGAGGATTCTTTTGTTTGTGAAATAACCATCTCGGAAGTACAATACAGGGCCAGTGTAGCTGCATTCACGAAATAAAGTTAATGTGGCTGTCCATAGCTTAGTGCCCGTGAATAAGTAGAGTCCGCGGCAAGGAGGGTCATTTGAGCTCAGGAAGACCTTCTTTTGTTGAGGCTTCACTTAGGAGCCTAGGCATCATGAGCATGGGACTTCAAGGACCGGAAACCTGCAGTGTGCTTTAGGGAGCAGCTCTATGGAGCTGGGCTTCTGTGGCCATTCAGCCACCCTCCTTTTCTGGTCCCTCTGTATCTCTACCTCACGTCCCTGCTAACTCCAACTTAACTGGTCTCCCCTTCTAGAAAAATAAAAATGGAAATCTGTCCTTTAAAAAAAACTCACTATTTTAATTCCTTCCCTGCAAATTTGCATACGTAAACTTCCCTTTAAGACCAACCGACTTTAAGTATTCCCTAACACTATTAAATTTGAAGGAAGTCTGCTTAGGAATCACATTATCCAGTCCCACAGTTTCCGCTCCCAGCACTAAGTTTTCTAGAGTGATTCCAGTCCCATAAAAATTGGGGACCCCTTTACTTTGCTCCCATATTCAAATGGAAATCTTTTTGCAAGTTAGTAATTAAAGTATTTAACCTCTCTCTCCCACCATTTATTAGAAAACTCTTTTTTTCTTTATTTTTTTTTCAATTACGAAAAACTGCTAAAGCCAATCAAGCATTTATTTTGATAAACCACTTCTAACAGTCTCAGCTACATTCTGCAAATACAGGGGCGAAAAAAAAAATCCCAGCTAAATAATCACCCTGAGCAGATTTTGCAGAGACCTTGCGCTCAACCTGTTCAGAGATAATTACGCCAAGCTTTTAGTATGGGGCAAAGGAAAACATAAAATTAAGGCATGAAAGAAAGTCTACCTATTTTGAGAAAATACTGGGATAATTGGTAGTCTTTTTATTACTACTTTATTATAGAAAGTTATTGTCTTGCCTTGAAATATAGGTTTACAGCAGTGAAATAGTACTATGTGGGGTTGGGAGAAATTCCGTTAGATGGATTGATTTAAAATGTAATAAAAATAGCAAATTGCTAAACAGTGAATTGCTAAATAGCCAAATTAGAATTCATTATTTAAATGACTCTTCTTTTTAATCATATGATGTTCATAATTGCTTTGTTTCTGACAAGCACTTTAGAAGGGCCCGCTTTGTTCTCCTGGTTTATTTTCCTCTTCCTTTCAGAGTAGCCTCCGATTTGGAGCTGGAGCCTGGAACTTTCCTTGAGGTGCGACAGCCATCGGAGCTTCATCACCACACACTCGGTGCTGGGGGAGGCAGTAGACAGATTCACAGAGCTATAAATGGCGCTGATATGAAACGTGACCCTGATAATGGTTATGCAGTGCTCTCGCAAGCCACCTCTTTTACAGACTTTGTCCTTTTCTATGTGAAGGTGACACTGAAGAGAGTGCCTGCCCAGAGAGGTGCAATCTGTCTCTCGTTTTATGTCCCCGGGGACATATCTTGGTCTAGTGGGGCCGAAGACTCCCATCACATGGGGGCCTTGTTTTAAGGACAGTGGTACACAGTTAAAATTCCTGCTTGACCCTTCAGCTTCACTAACTTCCTGGTACTCTGTCTCTGCTGACTCCACACCATGAGTCGCGTTGTTGAGAATAGGTGTTGCAAGACTTCATTTGATCAGATTTATTTGATTTCATTGCTAAAAAATTCATGGCTGGGAGATGATTAGTTTAACTTGTAAATTTTTTTTTTTCCAAAAGCTACTTCTCTGGGACGAATGTTACTATTGAGGGGCTGGGAGTGAAGTTACAAAATCTGCACACACACACACACACACACACACACACACACACACCACACCCCACCCTACCCTGACTCCACAGGGCAAGTCTTCATAGCTGATTCTAGGCAGTACTTACCCTGCAGCTGGGAACTCAAAGTAGATACTGAAGTGGCTGGAACTCATCATCAAGGGCCACGTTAAAGGAGTCACCTAGGAAAGAGAGGGCAGGTTTGACTATAATAGTTAGGCATCTTTAAAAATGGCAAAGCAGCTAAAAGGAAGACAGGAAAATGTTGGTGAGTTTTTAGCTTGTGCACGGGAACCAAAAAAATACCTGTAATGGAGGAGTCATTGATCTGGTCCCCTTCCCTTTAGTGTCACGGGCCCTTAGAGGAGATGGGAGTGGAGTGGGGTAAGAGTTTTTCTAGTACTAGCTGTCCCTAGGAGTCCTGAGTGCTAAAGTTTCTCATATCTAGAGGGATTGTTTCTATGCCACCATCGTTTCTAAGGAATCCACGGCAGGCTGTGCTGGTTCACTGGTTTCCTCAAATCTGTAGCTCCGGATTGGCTTATACATTCACTCCAGTCCAGCTGGCTCTGTGCAGGACCTCTCCTGCGTTGAGATCATGTCTTGAATGACTCCATATTCATAGACTGGCTTTAGGGTGTTCTAGAATGTCAGAGGTGATGGGAGACAGCCTCTTACCTTTGCATAGCTGTTGTGGTTTGTAAACTCCTATACCTGTGACGTGACTGTCCTTGCTCCTCACAAATCCCAGAGGTAAGCAGACTTGATGCAACAACTCATGTTTTATAGAAGAACTGGTGTGTTAGGAGGCCTGTCCTAGATTATACGTTAACGTGGTGAAGCAGGTTTTGAATTCTGAGGTATTGATCTAGAGGTGTGTTCTATTCCTCCTTTTTCTTTTCTTTTTGTTTGGTCTACTGGGGATGGAATCTAGGGCCTTGCCTATACTGCTCATGAACTGTAACACCAAGCCACATCTTCAGCCAACAAGGAGATTTTCGGAAAACTTCCCCACAAAGCTTTCAATTTATTATCAGAGAGAAGAAATTTAAAAATAAGGATGTGCCTACAACTACTCATGGCTGTATCTATTTCCCTAGTAATAATCATGTATAAAAGCAAAAAGGAAGTGTCAAAATAAAGTACAGAGTGAGGTGATGGGCATAGAATAAGTGCCACCCAGTATGGATTAGTTGTAATCTATACATGATTGCTGAGCACTTGGAGACCGAGAGGCACTATTAAATCTTTATATTAATTGGCGTGTGCTTTTCTGAGCCATATTTCTATGAGAAGACAGAACCATCGGGGTAAAACCTTTAATGATTTTAGAAATTGACTTCCCTCTGCTCATACAAGATGCAATGGATAAAAAGGTTCTAGTAAACATTGTTCTTTATCCTCAGCCTTACCTTCATGTACCTTGCTATTCCACTTCTCTCGTCAAGATGTCTTCCACTCTCCCATCTTTGAGAGCACGTTACTCTTTCACTGTTTTGTCTATGTGTGTTGGCACTCCCACCATATACCCTACTCAAGACATTTTCACTGTTTTGTCTATGTGTGTTGGCACTCCCACCATATACCGTACTCATGACATTTTCACTGTTTTGTCTATGTGTGTTGGCACTCCCACCATATACCCTACTCAAGACATTTTCACTGTTTTGTCTATGTGTGTTGGCACTCCCACCATATACCCTACTCAAGACATTTTCACTGTTTTGTCTATGTGTGTTGGCACTCCCACCATATACCCTACTCATGACATTTTCACTGTTTTGTCTATGTGTGTTGGCACTCCCACCATATACCCTACTCATGACATTTTCGTAACCCTGTCTCTGAATTCTGGGTGCCATCTTTTCTCACCCAGACAGATACCATCTTCAGCTAGAGCTTCCAGACTTTTCTGAATTCTCACAGCTACCACTTTGCCACTAGCTCTGCCTCTTGTTATCCTATTAAACTGTATTGCAGAGGTCGGCCTCAGGTCCCCATCTGCTTTTCTCTTCTTCTAGTGAAACTGCGCAAGCAAAGCTCTCATTATTCACAGGCTTCCAAACCTGTACCTTTAACAGGATTCTGCCTGGTTCAAACTGCTGTGTGTGTGTGTGTGTGTGTGTGTGTGTGTGTGTTTGTGTGTGTGTGTATTTCAGAGAGGAAATTCTGCTTTCCTCGTATGAGCCTGGTGAAATAATTTCTTCAACATTTTCTATTTCAAAAGAGCAAAATGTAGTAATCCAACTTTGTATTTGAAATTATTGTCAACAGCCCATCAGGAGTTTGTTTTAGAACAAGTGGGGGCTTCCTCGTGTTTAAGAATCTGTTTTAAAATGTTAAAATTTGAGTTAGAAGGGCAGACACCATGTCCAGAACTGTGGTGGTGTGACTGCCTGGTCCATGTCCCCCTTCTACTTCCTGTCTGTCTTCTGTCCGTGTATCAGTGACAAAGGATGGCTTATAATGATAGAAGAGAAAAGCATATGGGGACGTGACTTAGAAGTCTGAGAATCTGAGTTTAGAGTCCCATTACTCTCATAAAAAGCCAGGCACATTGGCCCCACCTATCATTCTAGTACCTGGAAGTGGATACAGAAGCATCCTTGGGTCTCACTGGCCAGCCAGTCTAGCCAGTTCAGGTTCAATGGGAGACCCTATCTCAAAATAAATAAGGTGGAGAGTGACCGAGAAAAACATTTCCCTAAAGCTCATATACTCACTGTGTATACAAACATGGAAACTCTCTCTGTCTCTGTCTCTGTCTCGGTCTGTGTCTTCCTCCCTCTCTCTGTCTCTGTCTCTGTCTGTCTCTGGTTCTCTCTGTCTCTCTCTCTCTCACACACACACATACTCACATACACCACATACATAAAAGCATATTCTTAATAACAGAAAGAACTTACCCCACAGCCTTGAAAATGCAGCACAAATAAATCAATTTTATGTTGATAATGGAAGTACAAATAGTTTGTTCGCTTTATAAAAGTGTTTCATTCACTCTTGAGTGTCAACCTCCTTCCGTATACCATGCTATCTGTTTTACTAAAAAATTATATAAATTTGGCAATAGCTATTTTATTCAACAATCCACGAAGATTCCATTAACATTCCTTTCTTAAACTAATATAAAACTTTAATTGAATCTTTAATTTTCTCCCTGAATGGGATTTTCTAAACCTCTGTTCTCAGGAACAATGTAACTCTAGAAAGTGGAAGTGAATTTCCGTTTCTTTATTTTTATCATATTATAAACATTCTAAATATAAAACATATGTAAAATAAGAAGGTACATTTATGCAAATATTTAATTACTCTGGTACCCAATGCACAGCATTTGAAAGGCAGTGATCAAAAATTACAGTATTTTATTTGGCTTGTCAAGTTCTGATTTTATGATTACAGGCTTCCAAAAGAGAGTTGGGTTCTGTGTGGTTCCAAACATGAACTGTTGGCATGCTGTTTTCTCAGGAAGATCACCATGATATGGCATTTCTGTTTCCACAGTTTTTAAAAATACATCTTAATTCCATAAAGCTAAAAATATCTGACAAAGCCATTTCTCCACACCCCCACCCCTCAAAAAAGCTAACAGTTCTTGATCTGGGCTTCCTAAGGCTTGTACGCACAGAGTGGTTTCATTTAAAAAATTCCTCTTGTCTAGCTATTGCCAGGGACTGTGTAGATGTGTTTTTTCTCTTTTATTCCCAGAGAGTTCTTACTGGCAACGTTAGGTTCATTTCTTTCTGGAGGCCAGGGGTGGGCTCTGACCTCCCCAGGGTGCCTACGAAACTATGACTTTGTCAACATTCGACTACCACAGAGACGAGAAGCAAATCAAATTTTCATTCTGTACATTTTGTTTCTTCTTGGATAAAACCCGAAAACTGTTTCCAAGTCTTGGCAATCTCCACGTGAAAACCCAGCTTCCAGAAGTTTGTAAGTGACGGAAAGGCAGTCAGTGGGGTCCAACAGGCGGCAGAGTTGCTCGTTTTTAAGGTGTATCCTCTCAGTACAGACCACAGAGTGCTGTTTGTCTGACTGTGTAGATGGCAGTGTCAGTAGATTCGCCATCAGTCATGAATTGTGTGTAGTCAGTTTCAAGTCAACAGTTAGTAAGGAATGAGGGCCTTGGTACAGGACAAGACCCCTGTCCCACTGAGTTTGCAGAGTGGGGCCCAGAATACCAGACTTGTCTTGTTTAACGTGCAGGCCTCCCTACCCTTCATATAGAGTGGTGCTGGGCCAGAGGTATTGGCTGGGATGGAACGAGGAAGGAAAGACCAGGTAATAAGTACAGACTGTTGAAGCTTCTGCTCTCCTCTCTGGAGTCTACCTCCTCTTGCCATCCCATTGTCTTTCAACACTGTATGGTACATTTTCAGGATGGCCCTTTAGAAATCCTGCCCGGTCAGACAGATAGAGCAGGTATAACATCAATCCCTATCAGAATTCCCATACAGCGGTTTAATGAACAGACAAGTTCCCTTTTTATAAAACTTGAAAATGAGCCTCTAGGAGTTAAATAAGCTGCTGACGGTTCTGCAGTCAGGAAGAGAGCAGCAGCGTTCAAAAGGCAAACTTTGTCCTTACCAAAGTTCACCCCTCAGGTGTAAGGCCACCAGCGTTGCACAGTGAGCAGGGAAGGAATGCCCTTTTTCATTGTGTCCCAAATTCTTTATCTCCTCTGAAGAAGGTGAGAGGGAACCGGAAGTGGTAATGAAGGTGAAGAGATTTAAAGGAAGGATAAGGCCGTGCCAATATTCATTAACCACAAATGGTTTCTTGATACATGTTTTTGGGCCTTCCATATGCCGTCTTTCATGAAAGTCCCCTCCCTGCAGTGAAATCCAACAATTATATGAGTAGCTTCCCTTAATAAAGGAGAGGCCTAAGCTCAGCGACCAGATCCCATGAGTAGCCTATTGCCCCGAGCCATGAGAGTTCAAAGCCTGTGTTCCAGTTCAGTCTTTCTCTTTTCTTCCTTCTCCTGTTTTGTGTCCTCATCTCTGCTTTCCTGACTTCCCTTCGTGAGGGCTGCTGTGCCCTCACTGTAGGGAACCCCACCTATGAGAAGTGTGAGTACAGAGTGCCACCGCATTAGTAACCCCAGAGTCTCTAATATGTTGGCAGAACAGAAGTGGGCTGAATCTGATATGCGTGTTGCCTAGATAAATTAGTAGTATAATTAGGAATCCATGATTGTGAAGGATCAGACCTGGATTTCCGTTAGGATTTGTGGACTCTAGCCTGTTACTTAATAAGCCCATTATAGGGGCAGGCAAACACATGTAGGAGACAAAAAGCCAGCAAGATGACATAAGATATTAACAAACAATCAATGAGATATTCACTGGTTTCTTTTCAGAGTGTCACAGTTTAAGAGTTTTAGGCTATGTACATAAACATCCTTTTCTCATTTTAGTTGAATGAACTCAAATTTCTGCAATGTTATTTTTCTAATGTTTATTGAACATTAAAAGCTACCTTCTTGTCAGTCTCAAAATGAAGTGTTCCCTGGCTTGTATGATGGTCTTTCTTAAGGGAGATTTTTCCCTGTTCAGAGGTTGCAGACAGTCTGGGTGTGTGTGTTTTAGGGGGGAGCAGACAGACATGTAAGAAGTCACAGCATGAATGTACTTAGTGCTGTACCAGGCAAATAAATGTTTAAATAAGAGCCTGAGGATGGATACTGGCTTTCTGTTTTACCTTGAAACCTTGGAGATTCTTTTAATCCTTTCTATCTGGTTCCTTATCTCTAAAATGGGGATAAGAGTGTTATCTCACAGGTTTTTCATTGGTCTAAGTGCCAACTTGTGGATACACCTGGCGCTCGCTCTCTCTCTCTCTCTCTCTCTCTCTCTCTCTCTCTCTCTCTCTCTCTCTCTCTCGCACTCTGAAGACCTCTAATTAATTATCAAATCTTTATAAAGTGCTTGGGGAGTATGGAAAGGGAAACAAGTACCTGGAGTCTTGGAGCACTGTTTTACTAGATAGGTGAATTTAAAATTGGGCTTTAAATGATTACTAACAGTGTATAAGGTGGGGAAGAAGAAGAACAAGCCATTCACTTCGCTTCTAGCCCACAACAAGGAGTTCCAGGAAATTCTGAGCCTCAGAAAGATGACAAGAAATGTTGAAATGTCAAGCAAGTTTTGCTGGAATATTACATTGTGCCCAAATATCTGGCATCTGTCCTTAAAAAAACACACAAAAACAAACAACCACTTTGGTTACCATTAGGTTATTTCATTATAGAATACCGTATCTTTTAGTGTCTTAATTTATTAATAACTTAAGATGTGCTAAGCATGCTGGGAAGGGCAGGGGTTAACTTTCAGTTTCTTGTAATCAGATATATATATATATATAATGTGATATATATTATATATATATATATATATATATAATAGGTTATATATATATATAAAATGTGACAGTCATGTGGGCAGATGAATTCCAGTGTGGACTGCTCAGAGTTTTCATTGTTACAGTCATGCATCTTATTGGCTTGGGATGGTAACAGTTTATATATGTCATCCTGATGTCTGTCATTCCCAAATGAGTTCTGTTTTGGACAGCACATTTTATGGTCACACACGTATCAGGATGCTTTATGTACTCATTAAAGGTAATTGCAGACACTTAGGAATCGAGTATGGTTTTCTTAGACATGGAAATAGCTAATTTAGCATTGAGACTGGGGGAGATTCCACTGTGTTAGACAGGGAGAAAGAGAAATGAAGTGTATTTTGTAGAAACTAGAGATGTAGAGATCATTGGTAGATAAGTGGCTCCGACAATTCAAAAATTTTGTGTTGAGTGGGCCAGAGCATTGCTGAAGAGTGGGCTACATAAAATATATGGAGTGGGAAATACTTGAGGTCAGTAGGGAAAAGTGAAACCTGATTTTATGGTTAAGGAGAAGTGACAGTTGAGGAAGTTGAAGTCCCAGTTATGGGCCCCTTCCAAGGGGTTTGACTGAGAAGAAAAAAGCGTAAGAAAAGAGGCAGTCAGTGATAAAGGAAGATAGTGGACATCCTTTCTAAAGGACAGCTTACGTCAAAAAGATGTAAGCTTCTTGTGTCTACATCTATAGATGGAATGAGGAGCCTTGGACCAGGATAAACAGCTGCTCTGTTACATGAGAAGATTAGGAAGTGGCGTAGGTAGAAAAGAATGATCAGAGGGACACAGCCCTACCTTGACTTCATTTGTTGAAGTAATGGAACCATAGAACTCAGCCCCTAAAGGTGGTGGCTAGCGTTCTTTACACTTTGTATATAACTGATGAGTGTGCAAACTTTGCTACGTGGTTGTGCTTCATTGGACTTCAGTATGTAAGGGGAGGGACCCAATGGGTACTTCCTACCCATTCAGTTCCCAGGCAGAACAGTCTTGTCAGTAAAGTCTTATGAAAAAACTTCTCACTGTTTTTCTAAACGCTCATCTCTTACCTCCATGTTGCCTCTTTCTCCCAGACAGGATTCCTAGTGAGTTTGGCTTAATGTCAATCAGGGGCAGGATCTGTAGAGTCTCTAGAATGCTAGTATCCATTGTGAATTATGAAGAGGAGCATGAATCAACTAAAAACCCCATCTAGTTCAAGTTAGCACAATATTGAGTGGATGTTGTATCTACTAAACATGCATGCTGCCTGAAAAGGATGTATATCGTTCCAATACTAGGGATGCAAACCTAGTAATAAGCATTAACCCATGGGATGCCAAATATTCAAAGAAATAAAACCTGCAGCTGAGCCTCAGGATGGTTCGGAGACAAAGAACCGCTGGGCCAGCCCTTCAGCTCTGCCCTTAAATGAACTAGAGAGAAAGCCTCCGTGGTAAACAGGATGATGGGAAGAAAGGTACTGTGACACAGGCATGATTTTTACGGTTCCAGAACAGTGAAGCAAGGGAAATAGAGAGAAAGTAGCTTGGCATTTAGTTTAGGTGGCATTTAAGTCATCCTGGTTGACAGTATCTCTCCTGTTGCTTCTCAGTTTGTATCCACTGTGATGAGTTATTTAGACAAGGAAGTGCCCCTCTCTGCAATAGTAGTTTATTTTTAATAGCTCTTCCTAGCATGCATATAGTTCTCTATTTATGTTTCCTTTCTGGTATCTTCTATTGCTGAAATCGTTCGATGTCTCCTGTTTGTATCTCTGTGCTATTATTTTTAGTTTTGGATTAGACCATTTCGAGACTCTCTAAAGACTATTCGTCAGTACCAAGGGAGGTTGTCCTTGCTAACTAATGTTCTATGATATTCATGAATTGAATGTTTTATGATTCTACTTATTAGTTTGTCTTTTATTGAGAAAATGCTATGCTAGGTGCTTGACTAGGGGTTGAAGAAATTAACGAGAGTGGGACACACACTGTGGCTCTTTTTCATGTTTTTCTCCTTTTTTGTTTTTGTAGGTCTGCCTTCGGATTTAACCCTTTGTTCTTCTTCTCCTTTTAGCTCCCGAATGCATGCATAGAGGCAGACAGACCCATGTATACACATGTGTGTGTACTAGCACACACATGTGTATGCACACATACACTGGTCTACCTGATTGGACTTGTAGCATTTGTGGAGTCGGTCAGATGCTGAAACAAGTGGTGGGGGTTTGCTTTCACTTGGAAAATAGAGGAGTGGGCTCTGACAACTATGACTATTTCATACAGCTCTGGTACTCTGCACAGCCTACAGTTACCTTAGCTGAAAGAGTGTCAGGAAGACTTTCTGAAGCTGTGTAAAATGAAGGATGGGACATGTGGCTGTCTCTTTTTTGGACTGTAGTTCTTGCAGGGACTACCTGTGTCTGTTACATCGATGGTCGGCAGACAGCTGCACACTCATATGCCTTCCTTACTATTTTCGACAAATCCTTAGATTATATTTGCTGTCTTGTCTCCCTACTCTCTGGCAAAAGGTCGTAGGTTTCATTTGATTACCTCGTGGTTCTCTGTTAAACTAGGATGGGTCACCTTGCTCCACATAGCTATTTAGAATTTGCTCATTTGTTTTTTTCTTCTTAGCGTGTCCAGTGTTGAAAGTTAATGCTTGCTCCTTCTATTTTCACAGAACAGATGTCAGAGGACACAGCATTATTAGGAGTCTGTATCCTCTATTACCTTTCAGGAACAGACTTTCAGAGCCCTTTAGGAATTATCATCTGCCGTGGAAAGTGAGCTGCAGTAAATGGACAGAAGTGTTTTTTTTCTATTTCCTTGGTTTCGTTGCTTTAAATTTGGACTGTTTCATTTAATTAACAAGATGTTATTAACCTCATTGCCATGAGTAAAAATAGACTATATTTCAACACGTGAGAGATGTCTAGTTTCTTGAAAGAAAATACATTTGATACCATATTGCTGCTTATTGTTGAGCTAAACACTTCTAGCACCTTCACTCCAGAGCAGAGCTGTAAATAATCATATTCTATGAAGAGCAACAGTATCTTCTACTGGTGTCACCTACTTACTCTTCTAGATGCTTCTAGAAAAACAGATTCCATGCTTGTTCCTTCACGGTAAACATCTTTTATCTGAACAAAAAAAATAACTGATGATGTAAAATCTTTTATTTAGGCAACTACAAAATAATTTAGTTTACCCTGGGATCTCAGGGATTTTACGTTTGTCGTTTCAGTCATAGTGCAAAGCTGACCACGTTATTTGTTCATTTACTTATGCCTTTGTTGGTGTCGAGTTTGAAACAAAAAGCTGGGGGCTGGAGAGATGGCTCAGAGGTTAAGAGCATTGCCTGCTCTTCCAAAGGTCCTGAGTTCAATTCCCAGCAACCACATGGTGGCTCACAACCATCTGTAATGGGGTCTGGTGCCCTCTTCTGGCCTGCAGGCATACACACAGAATATTGTATACATAATAAACAAACAAACAAACGAAACAAAAAGCTGGTGTAATTAAGGAGAGAAGATATGGGAGTTATAGTTGTTATGGGGAGCATACACGATCTGTGTTTGGAGGAACAGCCAAAGCACAACACTGTCTCTCTGCAGCATGTGCTCGTTTACCAAGACAGGGACCTTAGAATGGTGTTTTCCTTAAACGGAACAAAACAAATGTTTAAGCTGGGTTTTGTTGTGTGATTAAAATACTTAAAGTTGAACCCATTTCTGGATCTCTGTTCTCTTCTTAGCAAGAATCCTTTGAAGCAAATTTAAAAACATGTTGATTTGTTTCTTACTTGCAGGGAACATTTTGTTCCTTATGGTAATTGCAAGTTCTGTTGGCTCTGATGGCTGTATACATTTCTCTTTCTTTATCTCCCAAACTCCACTCTGTTTTTGCTTGTTTTTATTCTTAATTGAGTTGATTTTCTCCTCCATTCTTGCAAAGAAAGAGAGCGTTGTTTGTCAGTGGTGTATTTTAGTTCAGGTAACATGAACTATGTGGGACTCAAATTGATTTGGCTGAATTAACAGCTGCCTAACTACTCATTAATGTCCGCCTCACTGACTTACCAGGGTCTGTCATTCTTGGATTAATTAGCAAGCCTTCATCGTTGAGCATACTAAACTCACTGTTGGAATGTGGGCCACATCAAACAGCAGAGGTAGAGCATGTCACATTTAGGAAGTAGGGTGTAAGCTCAGAGACCAACTGGGACTGAATTGATTAGAAATAGTGAAAGACGTGTATCAAAACAATTCCTCCTTCATTACTACTCAGTATGTGCTAAACTGTGAAAATAAAGGCAGGGTATTTATTTGTAGGGTCCTCGTGCTCCCTTGCATTCCCCACCTCCCTTCCTTCCCCCTCTCGTTTAGTATCTCATTTTAAAGTAGTTTATATCCAGTTTTTAACTTAAGCAATCAAAGGCTTGACAACCACAATACACTTTGCATTTTGTCAATAGCCTGTCTGATTTTTATCCCTAGAAACTCTTATCAGTTTGAAAAAAAATAAATGTAATTAATATTAACAACAAGGTAATAGCATATTCTTAATCCTGTGGTCAGTGGCCAATGGTCCATTTCTTTGGGACAAGGTTTATTTTTAATACCTCCTGTTCTTTAACTTAAAGAGAAGATAGGAAAAACTATGATGCAATAGTTTTCCAAAAGCATGTTGGAAATACTGAGTTGGAAGTCAGTTCCTAACATGATGTTGGGGAAATCTATCTTAATCTAAACTGAGGCTACAGTTTAGAAGTCAAAGACTATAATAAGCCAAAGCAATTCTAACATTGTAACCTATTTTATTGGCGTTGAATTATGAAGTTACAGTTTTTTGGTATTCATCTATTGTACAACATGAGTACATTTTGGTAGTTCCCGAAATATAACCCAAATAAATGTTTCTTATAATTTTCAAACTCTTTCAACCATCTTTTCCTGCATTTAATTTTTTAACTTGAATGCTGGGGATGAAAACCAATGTCCTGTTGCATGCCAGGCAACACAATTACCACAACTGCCCTACAACTATATCCCCTGAGAGATCATTTAAATTTTATTTCCCTAGATTAAATAATTCAGACTTTTTATTTCCTTTAATGCTGTCATATATACTTTTACATTTCTCTTTTCTGTTTAAAGCAGAATTGGTATTTCTTTCTTTTTTTTTTTTTTTTTTGGTTTTTTCAAGACAGGGTTTCCCTGTAGTTTCTAGAGCCTGTCCTGGAACTAGCTCTTGTAGACCAGGCTGGCCTCAAACTCAGAGATCCGCCTGCCTCTGCCTCCCGAGTGCTGGGATTAAAGGCGTGCGCCACCACTGCCCGGCAGGAATTGGTATTTCTAATAATCAGTAAATATCAGTAACTTACACAATGGGTTCTTACTTTGATCTAGTTTTTGTTTGCCTAGTTTAGGGAGGCAATTGAACCGGGTTCCTTCTCAAACTGGATTAGTGTTCATTCTTTGCAAGCCATAGAGGTTTTCATTCATTTTTTTTTTCCTGCTGTTGGAACTTGCAGTTAGATTTTTATTTTATTTTTTTCCTGTAATGTATAATTGTATCCCTATAATTACCTATTATTGGATTTATATCTAGAATGTTTATTTTGTTTTGAAGCGCAATTATGTCTCTTTCTCTTAGCAATGATACCTACCGCCAGTGTGATGTCATCTTTAAAATTAAGTATCATGCGATCTTTCTTTATTGAAGTCAGTTAGATGGACTGTTTAAGAAATCCAGGCCTGATCCTCAGGGAACACTACAGTGAACTTCCCTGACATTGAATCATTGGAAACCGCTCTTTCATAGGTCCAATTTGGTCATCTGATTTATATGCTTTGTTTCTTAAGAGTCAAGGTACAAAAGCACATTTATTTTAATCTTGGGGTCATCTCAAAATGAGGACCTATTTAGAAACCAAATTGAAATTATTAGTATTTTAGATTTGTTTTGCAGTATTGTGAAGTAGATGGCTTACACCCTTGGCTCCAGAAAGCATTTCCTGCCCATTCAGAGTCTCAAGTGCAAACTGTAACCCTGCAGAATATTATGTGGGTTTGTGGCACTCCCAGGGGGACCCTGGGACCATAAACCAGCGAATGGATTATATAATGCTGCATAAATGCTGTATTTTTCATCTGACAGACATAATCTTGATCCTATATTTTTATGTTGCCTAACTGCTTCAGAATACCACTGTTGAAGCAGCCCATCAAAATGGAAATTGCTCCTAAAACATGGAGCAATAAATATTGGTCAAGGCTTTGTGTAACTCAGTGACTCAATACTTGAACGCCAGTCGACCGAAATTGTCTGTGGCTTTAAAAAAAAATAGGTTGATAATCCTTGTTTTATGATGCTATTTGACTTTGAATTCTTTCTATCTTAGTGGTGATATGTTTACTTTTTTAAAAAAAAAATTAGAAACCAAAACCAAAACAAAGTGCTCGGTTTGGCTAAGACGTGCATGGCTATGAACGAAAGAAACATAAGAGCAGGCCAAATTAATACTGACAACTCGCCCAGCCTGGGAATCCAGTGTGCACACTGGTCACGATATATTTGTGGTACCTATGGAATAAATTATGAAGTGATACATTGCTATGAAACTCGCAGTGAAAGCCTTGTCCCCTTGGTGCTATGTTAGAATGTCCTGAGGCATGCGACACAGAGTCTCATCATGCCACTGCTTTCTCGGATTCCTAGTACAAATAATAGCAATTGTGACTCGACTTGTCCTTTCTGAGAAACATGAATGGACATTTCCCAGCACGTCCTATTTTTGAATGGGAGAGAAATTCTAGAGCGGCCTGCTCGGACTGTGTGGCCTCCTTCCTGCCACTGGCCTGGCCATGTGTCCCTGATGGCTGGACTGCTTGTCTACCTCTTGCTCAGCAGCGTTTTCCTAACTTCCGACTTCCGCTATTACCAAGAAAATCCCCTTCGCTTGTGAGACTGCAATGAAGGTGTCTTACTTTCCAGTCTAATAAGATTGACTTTGCTGTTCTCATATGGCAGAATTTACACATGATTGTTCATGCATTTTAAATGCTCTTCACTCTAAGGCACATGGGAAGCATCATCTTAGAGTCTTATGTATCTCAGGATCTTTTATTTGCTGGTCTTTGCTGCTACTTTTTTTCTTCAGCTTAGCTGTATTATTACTTTTAGCTCCCAATGTGGTTGTATTTTCCTGTTGTTTGCTACACTCTATCACCAAGGACCATGTCCTAGCCACAGGTGCTTACATGTTTTCAGTGGATATCCCATTAAGCATCCAGATCCTCCTTTTACATGGAGTATCTTTTATAAGCATGGATAGCCATGAAGACTAGTTTTAGAAGGTGTCACTTCATTCAGAGTTGGTGTCATATGATTTTCTTCTCTTTATCTCTTTTTAACATTAGTTCTGGTGGTTTTCATTATTTTATTTATTTACTGTGTCTATGTATACATGTGACCCATATGTGTGGAAGTCAGAAGAAACATGAAAGGATCAGCTCTCTCCTTCTATCATGCTGGTCCTGGGGATTTAAACTCAGGTCTTTGACTTGGCAGCAAACATCCTTTCCTGCCAAGACATCTTACCGGCTCATTTTCTTCTCTATAGGGCTGTGTGCTCAAATATTTTCTGACTAATTTTAATATTAGAAATTATTGCAAAAAAGGCAACACACAGCCTAAAGAATTTCTCCAAACTGCAGTTTTTGTGAAATATAGATGGTATATTTTTCTAAAACCTTCTAAACATTTATATGCCACATGGTACTACAGTTTTCATGGATGATAAATTTAAAAAAAAAAGATTTATTACTATTATTCTTAATCAAGCGCACGTGTTCATGTGTGCGTTTGTCGGGGGAATAGGGTGTGTGGTAGCATGTGCATGCAAGTGTCCATGAAGGTAAGAAGCATTAGATCTCCTGGAACTGGACTTACAGATAGTTGTTAGCTCCCTGTGGATACATTAGTAATTGGATCTTCCTGTTTTCAGATCTATAAGGACTCCCACCCTTTATTTAGATTTGCATGGCATTATTCATTTAGTACTCTGTGTTGGAAAAAAGCAGGATCACCACCGAAACAGATTATGAGAAGCTTGTCTATATTTGAATAAAGATATGAGTCTAAGTTTTAAGTTTGCGTTGTTAGAGTTCACAATGTCTTATTCTGCAGGCATATAATCACTTAACAGTAGTAAGTGGTAAGGCTACTAATTGCTTTGGTGATTAGGTGCTCCATTCTCTACTATTTTTTCCAGCGTAGTAGTGAGATATAAAGTCAGTTGACCAATCTCCATTACTGCGTTTTAGAGTAAAGTCTAGCAGTTCGAAGAGGAAATGATAAATTATTCTTCGGGGAGCAATACAGTTTACTAAGCTCTGTATGAGGCTTGGGGGTCAGGTGACCTAGCTCTGTTCAGATGGTCAAAGGCATGTGTCAATTGACAGTGTTTTCTTCTCTGTCTAAGCTAGCACTCAAAGCCTTATGGTAAAGCTTGCTGCTTCTGTCTTTGCATGCCCGCTGTGGAGAAAGGTTTTTGTTCACCTTGCTGGTCAAGTTCCCCTCTAGCTGAAAATGACTACATACTCCTCCTTCTGCATCAAACCTAGAGAAGAGAAGGCTGGCTTGGAGGGGAGAGGAGTGGGTATTACAGAATCTCTGGCAGTCTTACAGTTTCGATGCTGTTCTGTATCTTTTTTACTGTAAACCTTCCAGATCTCCCTGCTAAGCACTTTTCTAAACATCTGTTATCATCTTGTTGATAGCCAGATGTGCACCTTTATATGAAATATACAACTCAAGCAGTGGTTGATGATATTACATTATAACAGACATTCCAAACTTCCTTCACATTCAAGACACAAGGTGCATTCAGATCTCATGATTGGGAAGTAGTAATTGTCAATTATCTTTAGTGTATATATGTGTGTATGTGTGTGTGTGTGTATGAATTATCAATATATATATAAATTATCTTTAGCATATATACATATATAAACACAAGTACATGTGCATATACATATACACATATACAAAACACACATACGTATATGTAGGTACATATAAACATATAAAACACAATAGTATATAGTTTTCGGAAACTAAATGCCAGTTTAGTTAGTTCAAGTCTGGCATAAAGGAGGTCCTATGGGAACGACATGAAATCAGCATTTAATCTCAAAGGCAAGCTACAAATGTAGAATAAACCCAGCTCTCTTTCATAGTCTCTATCTGAAAGGGGTTGGGAAGTGTGACAGTGTCTGTAAGACAGTTTGCCAACTCTCATGTCATTACGGATCCAACCTCTGCTTCCAAGGCAGTGAAACTTCAGGTATGTTGTTGTACCGCTCATGAAAGCGCCACTTTGAGAAGATTGTAGTTGAAGTGTTTTTAAATAGCACTAGAAAGACTCTGCCGTGCCCCAGCAAAGCGTCTCCCACTCCAAGTGTGCGTTTAATCAGCATTATGGCAATTACAGCTCAACTAGAAGCGCTTCACCTTCAGTTTTGTGGCAGGGACTTTGTCTAGGGTAAAATTGTCATGAGGAGAGGTAATTTAAAATTCTTCCTCCATTTATTTATGAGAGAATAAGACAGGGTGTTATGGAAAAGAAATTAACATCTGTTCTAATGAAAGGTAACTGTTCTGAACTTCAGAGGTAGCCCATAGAATGCCTACCAAGCTGGGGGGGAGGGGGGAGCGGCATGTTGTTTGTGATTTTCTCTATGCTCGTTGCACAATTCCGTGGGTATGGCCTATTAGATGTTTGCATTAGAACTTAAAAGCCAAGCCTAAGAAGCACAAACTTGATGAGTCCCCTGTGATGATCTCTTTGTCTTCTCTATCTCCATCTCTCTCTCTCCTCTCTCTCTCTCTCTCTCTCTCTCTCTCTCTCTCTCTCTCTCTCTCTCTCTCTCTCTCTCTCTCTCTCTCTCTCTCTCTCTCCCTTCTTTCTTTCCTTCCTTTCTTAGAACGCTGCTTTGAAAGAGGGCGTTACTGCCTAGTGTTCTGGTACTACCACCACTGACCCATGCCTGTCTCTGGTCTCTAATGCACCTTTGCACACCTTCCCTAAGAAAGGGAAGTCAATGAAAACTGAGGCTGTATGTCTACCCTAGACTGACTTTCTGGATAGCCTTCCAATACCACCGTAGTTTATATCTTAGGGAAGACTAGCCGAAGTATTCAGATATACAAGTTAAAGTGATCTCCCAGTACCTCAGATAATGATGGTGTTAGATGGTTAATATTGACACAACAGAAAGTATGCTCAGTCGTCCCACTGATGAACAGTGAAAGCTTGTCTGGTAGCCTTAACCGAAAATCACAAGTTCCAGGTGAGGGAGGAAGTGCTAGTCCCTGAACTCTGCACAGATCATGCCACTATTGAAGTGATGGTTTTTGTTAAGAGTGCCTGAGACATCGAGGATAGTGCCAAATTATACAGTTGAAGCTGTTGTCAAAGAAAGAGACTCATTTGAAATACTCCATTCTGGGAGATTATTAAATAAACTCGGCAATTGGGTCAGGAGTAGGAAGACAAACGTATGAAGACATAGTTAACAGTTTTTCTTTATTTGAAAAGCTGTTTTCCATTTAGAAAATAGAATTGCCTTTTATTCATTACAAGAGAATGGGATAAAGATTACAAATTAATTTGTAAAATATTTCTAACTCTAGGAGAAAAGTCTAAAAAATTAGATTAAAACTGAAAATAGCAAGGATGGAGCACATTACCAGATGTGATTAAGTAAAGGAAACCAGTAGGCAGGCGTTCAGGGAGAGGAAACACTTTCAACCTTCAGGAAGCTTACAGTTCAAGCCAGTAACTTGAGTTACTCACCGAAGTTCCAGCACTCAAGCGGAGGTAGGAAGATCAGGAGTTCAAGGCCAGCTTGGGCTCTATAGCAAGTTTAAGAGGAATATATAGTGACGCTGTCTCCTAACACAGCAAACAAACCAAAAAGCAGACCAACAAGGAAAATAAGCACTTTTATAGCGCTAATGAAAAGAACAGAAATTAATATTTTTAAGTTTTTAGCGATTTTGATTTTTAAGTCAAAGTTCCATGGGACGGAGGAGAAGGTGATGATTTGAGTAGATTAAATACCTCCTTTTTAGAGACTAAATTGGGATCATGCACACGGCAACTAAATGGTTTGCTTCAGAGAAAGTGTAGAGAGTCAGACTATGAAATGAGAAGCCTGAGATTCCTCATTGCTTCTACCACGCGACCCTAAGGGTGATACTAATGCCTGGGTTTCTGTTTCCTCATGTAGGAGAAGAAAATCAGAGTTTCTAATGTGGATCAGTGGCAGATTCTTAGTTGAGATCCAGAGGGACACTACCGACAGACAGGTTTTAGACACTCAGAAAGGCTGTTTAGATGTGTGATCCTTCTGCGAGGTAAGATCTGTCCAGCTTACAGTTGTTGCATTTAGGCAGAGGGAATGAATGCTAATCTCTTGACTTTCAAAGGGCCCTCCTGCAGACCACGTGTGTTTCCCCGATAAGGATGCCTGAATAATTTGTGATTCACAAGTTTGTATTGTGTGTGTGAAGGAGTGTGTGGATAGACATTCTGATCCTGTAACTCTTATCTATTATGAAGGAAAGCTCTCGGCAGTGACAGCATTCATACACACACTTAGTGGATGTTTGATCACTGATCTTTATCTTTGGGAGAACAGAGACTAGCGTACCCTTGGAAAAGTCCCCAGAGATGTGTTGTCGGGATAATATAGAAAAATGGTATTATATAACTCTGCCATTATATGGTCACTTTTAATGTAAGGGTAAAAGTTGGAAAAAACACTTTAATAAAAAAATTAGCTAGATCATAAAAAAAAGCTGAAGATAGTTCATTAAAACATAGTCTTCAGGCCTGCTATAACTCTCTGCCCTTCTAATTCAGTGCTTCTCAACCTTGGCTAACATTAGAATCACCCAGGGAGTTTTAAATATCCCAGTGCCCAGGCTATACCTCTAGCTGATTCATTCAGATCCTCTGGGGGCGGGTGAGCACGGGTTAGCAGTATCATTTAATGCCCCTCGTGTAATTTCAGTGCGTTTTATTTAGTTGGAGTTTTACTTCCCATTCCTATGAGGAGGGCCCTATTGGATCTGCACACTACGCTTAGCCCAACCGAGTTCTGTAGATTCTTCTGTGGCCCCTTTGATTTGAACCTGTAGTGATGCCAGCCTAACCCAGGCCTAAATTCTCTCTCTCCCTCTCTCTCTCTCTCTCTCTCTCTCTCTCTCTCTCTCTCTCTCTCTCTCTCTCTCTCTCTCTCTCTCTCTCTCTCTCTCTCCTCCTTAAATTCTATTAGGAGATGCTTTGAAACAATAGCACGTTTGTCATTTTATTTAGAAGTTGCTTTGGCTTGCAGAAAGGCATCCAGGATCCCTTTATGCTCAAAATGTGTTTAAGCAGTGGGCCTTCGGAATGCTTAGATTTTTCCATTGCACATATTCTAGTAGGTGGAGACTTGAAGACTTGGGGTAGATAGATGACTTGCTTCAAAATTACTTTCTTGTAGTTCAAGGATTCCACAGAAGGGGGGCTTTGGGGTGTGAACTGGGGAGAGTTACGCTGTACGAAAGGTATAGCCAGGCTCTCTTCTCCTCAGCCCTGCCTGGAGGCAGCCTCAGCCTAGTTTCTGCTGGGCATACATTGGGAGAGCATAAATATTGTATTACCAGAGAGATGACTATCGCTAGTGCAAGAAACAAGATGGAGCCTTGAATGCCGCACACAGCGCCCCTGTGTCTGAGTTCAGTGCGCTGGCACTCAGTTCACGAGATTCGGGCAAGAGGCAGGAGGTTAAAATACACAAACACAGACAGACAGAGAGACAGCGACACGGGTCATCCTTGAATTCCCCAAGAATGCCCCCTTTATTGTGTTCAGGGGCAGATTATATAGAGATAGCCACACCCCAGCCAAACCCACCAGAAACCACTCTGCCATCAGGAACTCCTGAAGGTCTCGTGCTCAGAGCAGCTGTAGGCACTCAAATCAGGGGATTACAAGAAATTCAGGATCTGGGATCTCACTGCTCCCAACACTTGAAAACCACCAGAGGCCCATCCTCTCATCCCATAAGGAAGGCCTCAAAGGGGCTAGGGGACTCATCCAAAGTCATAAAGCTAAGTTGTGCCCATTGTTCCTGCTAGTGTGATCTCCTCACTCTCATTCCAAAGGGAGGAGCCCTGACATGCCAACCCTTGACACAAGGCCTTATGCATACAGGTGCGTGGCAAGTATTTGTTGAATGATACCACAAATAAATGCTATTTCATACTCTTCCCTTTCTGCTCACATAGACACCGTAAGAAGAACACTGGTTTCCTCTAAAACTCTTTTCAGTTCAAAACAGCAAATGCCAGCTCATAGCCCATTCGGTTTGCTCTTGATGGTCTTTCCCTGCACGTATAGCCATAAAAGTCATTTGTTTGGTTCCGTTAAGACCTTTTAAAGCAGCACTTCTCCATTTCTCCATAACTGGATTGTATGCCGGTTCCTCCAGGTGTAGGACCTTCGCTCTCTGTGTCTTTGTCTCTGTCCCTTCAGCCAATGAGTAGTAAATTCTTGTTTTCGATTACTTAATTGCCCTGCAGGGATAGCAAAGTTGTGCTCTGCTGTTAAGGGTAATCAAGAAGACAGTCAAATATCCAAAATTATGAAGTTTTAGTTTTTATTTAGTGTAAAAGATGCCTTTTTGCCTAATGATTAACCAAATGCTGTTTCTGCCCATTAAACTCCTTTCCCTTTAAAGTAATCTTACTTTCTTTTTTTTTTTTTTTGATCTCATTTTTCTTTTAAAGCAAAAGATGACAACAGTAAAAGAAAGTCAATTAAATAATTTGGTATCTGTCAGAATTTTTCTGGAGGTCTCTGACTATTCCCTGTCTCAGTCCTTTAGCTAGATCCTAAAAACAAGGTCCAACTTCAGCTTCATGGGAAACATTTGGGAAGCATCCAATCGAGTGCAGGCCAACTCACATTTACCTTCCTCTTTCAAAGCCACATTTCCTGCTGGACCTGTTAGAATTTCCCTTTGAAGAGAGAGAGAGAGAGAGAGAGAGAGAGAGAGAGAGAGAGAGAGAGAGAGAGAGAGAGAGAGAGAGAGAGAGAGAGAGAGAGAGGAGATTTAGTTCCTGGGTTGGTTTCCAGCTCCTTTGTGCACAGGAATCTTTCTAGCATTCTCTACAGAGTTCCTGTAAGCCAGCAGGAAAGATGATTCTATCATTTTCTCTGGAAAGGTTCTGAAACACATGATATGCCCCTCAAGAACTTACTCTGATGAACTCTCGGCCTATGTCTGTCTTCCTCTGCAGATTTAAATATCTACTTGTGCACTTAATGAAACTTTGAAAACCTTGCATTTCTTCCTTCTTTGGAATTTTGTCAGGGCTGGTTGATTGTGTTTCTCTGGATTGACCTGTTTCTCTTTTAAGGATTCACATCTGTGGAACATTAGGTACATGGACCTGTTGTGAGAAAAGAGAAAACATTGGCGTGTCATTTGGCTCCTGCTTCCTCATCTGTAAGAATGGAGTTTGGCTATGCAGTTCCCAGGGAGCATACAGTCCATGTGTTGAGATTTCATGATTAGGAGCTCCGGCATGGAGAGTTTTTGGTTTCATTCATTTTAAACCAGGAGGATTTCCATCCATTCACTTATATTTACATACTTGTTAGAAGTCCTTAAGAAAAGGGACTTCGGTGTTAAAATTACATTTGAGTTCTAAAACTTAACTTTTGCACAAACTGGGTAAGTTACTTAGCTGCCCTGACTTTTATTTTACAAATTGCAAAGGCATCATGATGAAAACAGTGTTTTGGAGGTGATTGTTAGGAATATGTAATTGTTATAATTATCTTAGCATAGTGTGTTCACATGATGCTTAGTCAAAAAATTTTGTCACAATTGCAGCTTGTCATGTGCTGGGAAACCTGACAAAGATTCCAGACTTATTCGGGCACATGTTTTGCTGTTAGGGCAAACATGATAGTTGCTTGAAGGGAATACATGAAGGTATGATTACACTCTATCACCATTATCATCATAGAGTTGCTTGCAACAGCTATAGTATTCCACATGAGTGTGTCTGTGTCAACTGTCAGGAGAAGGAGAATGAGGAGCACACAGATGTCATATGTGAATCTGAAAGAATCTATTGGGTTTTTTTCTTGAATGATGAGGCTTAATACCAAGGAGAATGAAAAGCATATTCAACATCAGTAGACCTACAGGATAATGGTATAACCTATTAAGAACCCCTCAGTTCTGTGCTTTCTATGTGAGGGTGGTAAGTCATGTGATTGGGCTTTGCCCCCTGTCAGTCTCTCCCCTCACTATCCTTGCAGAGCATTGTCTACTGCTAGAGCACGGAGGCAGCCCTGATTGGATGATGTCTGGGAGGAGCTGGAATGGTGATAAGGAAGGGGGGACCTGTGTTCAGTGTGTACTGCAGTTACCACAAATCAGAGCCGTGTACCTGATCCAAGAGCCTCAGAGGAAGATGGGTTCCATCAGAAGAGGATGGTCTCGAAAGGTTGGGCAGAGGAATAGAGTCAGATGGGTTTTAAAAGTAGACTCTGGAGCCTGAATTTTAAATGTGCAGTGTAGGGTTCAATGAGTACTAATGCTGCCTTGCTTCTTTAGTGGTGTGTTTCAAACCAATATGGAGATGTGCTCCTGCATATATCGGGAGACTGGCCTGTGAGCAGTGTGCTCCAGACTGAACCAACGAAGAGGGGGAGTTGTGGGGTGTGATCATCCTGTGTTTAGGTTCAGGGCACTCTGTGTGAACCTATTCTGCTGATGCTTAGTGACCTCTGCTAAGTCAATAGACCTCCATCTGTCAGTTGAAGGCCATGTTCCTTACAAGGTAAAGGGTGATTCTTATTCTCAGTCCTGTACTCAAAAGTACAACACTGAAAGCTTATTTTTTCAAATAAAAAACAGTAAGAATATTCACTAAATGTACAAATTGAGACAGATAATGCAGGACAAATGGCATCTTGTAAAGGACACGGTTTTAGAAAGTGAAGGTTCATTTTTAGAAGAGTGGAGAAGTAGTTTTCAGTTACATATAGCAAGGAAGCAAGGAAACTCAGCTTAAGCTTCCTAGTGTAAATAGCCAATAACAACAGTTTTAGAAAATAAGACACAGCATTGCAAAAGGAAGATGTGGAGTTAGTCTAACGAAGAAGGAATGGTTAGAAACTAAAAAACGGCTTTCCCAGTTGACCCAGAGTATGCATTAGAAATTCTTTACACATAATTCCTAGCGTGTATATGATAGTCAGTAACTCATTTTGTGTATTATACAAGGAATGAAGATACTCAGCACCCTATACATGCTCAGATTCAATTAATATGAATCTACTATTATTGTTATCCAATAGACCTTTGGAGTGCTATAGCACAAATTTCTACAGAGCCACAAGTTATTCCAGATTGACTCAGCTTAATTTTTAATTTCATGATAAAATTCCAGGTCATGTACTATGTATATATGAGAGGTAGGTAGGAGGAACATCGAAGGTGCCATTTGGTCTTCTTAGTGACTGGACACAAAACGACATGGTTTATGGACATCTAGGAGGGTAACTGAAGAGAGCCTTCCATGACCCAGGGTAACCTGGGTTGCTTTGGCAGATATCTGCTTAACTTACTGACCACATGTTTTGGAGAAGTGCCACTTTCTCATCACAGGCTTAGCTTTTATTTTTATTTCTGCCTTTGTCGTCCACTCAATCACATGTTTTCTCAAGCGCAGCAACTTTAATTAAGAGTCAGTTAGGCCAGGCATTGTGCTTCAGGTCTCTGTGAGTTTGAGGTCAGCTTGATCTACACAGTTGAGACTGTGTCTCAAAGCAAAACAAAGCAACGACAACAAATGACGTCAGTTTAAAAGAAAGTGTGTGTCTTATGGTCTGAAGGAGCTTGCAAAGCCATGACAAGTTAAAACACTGTGACATACTGTGTGGGATTCTGGGTTGAGAAATAATGTAAGACCTTCCCCCCCCACACACACACACACGCCATAAAATATGGGAGAATTATTTAAATTTAAACTTTGGTTGACCATGATATATCAAATTGCTTTGATTATGTGTGTTTCTTTGTGTGTGTGTGTGTGTGTGTGTGTGTGTGTGTGTGTGTGTACAAAATAGAGAGAAAGACAGAGACAGAGACACACAGAGAGTTTGTATGTGAATAGTCATGTCTTACTGAACTAAGATGTTAATTCAAGAAGTCCAGTTGTGGGCTATGTAGAAATTCTGTCCTATCTGGAACTTTTTCAGATTCATAGAATTTCAAAAAAGGACACAGACTCAGCACCATTCCTCCTTGTTTCCTCTCCTTCACTAATAAACATCATCTCCTTCATCAGAATGTACTATATCTTATTTAGACTTTACAGTTAAAGGAAGGCATGTGGAAAAAGCAAAATTTGGGAATGAAGTTGGGAAAAAATAAGCCTACATGAATTAAAGTGATTTGGACTAACAAAGAGAACAGGATAAGGAAGGACATGTTGGAGAAGGTCACTTGTTTTTCCCAGCTACCCAGAACCGAAATAATCACCAGAAACTGTATTAATTAAATCACTGCTTGGCCTATTAGCTCTAGCTTCTTATGAGCTAACTCTTACATCTGAATATAACTCATTTCTATTAATCTGTGTATCACTTGGCTGTGGCTTACCAGGTAAAGTTCCTAGCATCTATCTCTGGCAGCTCCTTGGCTTCTCTCTGACTCTGCCCTTCTTTCTCTCAACATACAGCCCAGCTTTCCCCATCTAGTTCTGTTTTTCCTTGCCATAGGCTCAAAGCAGTTCTTGATTCATTAACCAATAAAAGCATCACATAGACAGAAGGACCTCCCACACCAAGGGCGTTCTGAAAAATGTCTTCATTTTTATGCTATATTTTTCACAATTGATGTCTCTGAACAGAATATGGAAAGGGGAAAAGACTTTTTTTCTGGTTTTTGGGCAGAGCAAGTGTAGACTGCTTGCAACATCACAGAGAATTTCTTTGAAGAGCTTTAATCCCATGATACTTTATGTGTCAGTGACGTTGCTTTGGTTGAGATAAAACTGTTCAGATTTGAATTAGGATAGGATGACTAGTTATTTTCATGTCTTTCACAAAAATCTATAGAATCCTAAACAAAACTTAGGAACAAAACAACTTTGCTCCTTCACACAGTCTATTTCCAGTTCCATGAAGAGAACGGGCTACGTCATCCTTCAGCTAGATGAGCCACACCAGCTCTACACACGCTCATAGATCAGATCCTTCTTCAGAATGTATTGGCTTACAGTACAGCCGTGAGCATCAACATGACTGTTTCTGGTATCAGCTGAGGTTAACAGAGAGGGTGACCCTAAGAAACTGAAAGCCATCTTTCCCTCTTCCCAATAACACATGTCCTCCTTGATTATTGGTATGCTGTGGAATAGTATTGTTCCAAATGTTTTCTTGCATGAATGTTTTGATTGTAAAACCCTCTTTGGCATTAACATCCATGAACGTTCCATTTCTGAATATTGTCTAGTAGGGTTAAAGATCTGCTTGTCTGTCTTTAAATAAATAAATACATACATACGTACATAAAAGGCTTGTTTTGCAGAGCAGGTTTAGCTTAAGAACTGAATATTTGTCAGCTTCAAAATATGAATTGAAATCATTTTCAAACTCCTTGGCTACTGATACATTATAAGCAATAGTGCCTGATGTTAAAATATGTATTCACTATTGCTTTCCATTTTGTGCATGTCTAGAACTGTGTGTTCAATGGGGATGTGCTTGTTGTGCTAGTCTGTTTATATGCATTTCTGTCGTCCATGGGACCTTCCTTTCTGTTTCTTTACAGTTTTAAATTGTGTGAGACATTGATCTCAGGGACCTTAGGTGTCCCCGGAAATGCTTGACCACTGAACTACACAGCCAGCATTTCTTATTACCTTTGACACATGGTTACTGTAACTGATCTGAATTCTCTGTAGAGACTGGCTTCAAATGTATAATTTTCTTCAAGTACTGAAATTACATGTGCCTGCCACCATCCTGCCTTAGAGTTTTTAATTTTAAGTTTTCCTTTTAGAAATAACATGAAAAGTCTTATAGAAGGACAAGTAAAAGTTATCTTGTTTATAATAGTTAAGTTTTTCCAATTGAACTTTTTTCTTTATTGATATGCATTATTTTTTTTTCGAGACAGGGTTTCTCTGTAGCTTTGGAGCCTGTCCTGGAACTAGCTCTTGTAGACCAGGCTGGTCTCGAACTCACAGAGATCCGCCTGCCTCTGCCTCCTGAGTGCTGGGATTAAAAGCAATATGCATTACTTTTACATCAGGTTTTCTCCCTCTGAGTCCTTAGTTTGTAACCTATAGTAGCCTCAGAATAGTCTCTTCTTTGGAAAATGAGTTTAGGGGTTCCTCGAGTTAACTCTATATAACAAATAAAAGGAAGAAAGAAGAATGAAAAGACATCATTACCCTTTCTCTTCTCAAAATGATTTACCTAAAGATACAGACTCGAGTCTCCTATTATGTTGAATGGTAGTTTAATCAAAGATGGGGAAAATTAATAATCAGTTGACAACCATATTTCTAAAGAACTTGATGAGTAATATGGATGTCACATTGTTATTGTAAAATATACCCACTGATACCCTTTTACTTATGTAAAGCACCGGCCCCTCCTACTTTCACATTTGCCTTCCAGATCCAAAGTCTGCTACCACTGACCCATTTTGGTTAAAGGCAGTCTTGTATGAATATTTTTAAGTATCTTATATTTAAATCCTTTCTCATAGAGGTGAGGGTGAAGCCTAGGGATATTTGTTCAAGACTCAGAAACACAGAAGAAGGTGATCTCAGTGTTAATATCACCCATCTGTCTTGCGTCCTTCAATTTAAAGATGGCTGGTGCTTTCATGTGGTTAAGAAGAGGAGATGATACAGGTGAGGAGTGCAAAGAAACAAAAACACTCAAGAACAAGAATCTAGTAAGAACAGAAGACGATGCAAGCAAGGCAGGTGTTGCACCTGTGTCTGTGGGATGTTCAGGCCAGGAAGCTCTGGTCTGAGTCTCAGACTGTGGGTCTCAAGCCTTTGTAAGCATCAGCACCTCCAGGGAGAGCTGTAAAAATCGACACTTCCTAGATTTTCTGGCTCAGTAGATCTTGCCTTGTGGATATCTAGCCAATGCCTTTATGGCACTATTGCTGCTGGTCTGGGATTGTGGTGGCTACCCTTAGAGAATCACTATCCTGAAGCTGGAGTTTCCAGGCTACATGGTGTTGGCTTCACAGCTCCTTTCTGCTGTGAGCAGTCAGTATTTCAGATCTAGCTAAACAAGAACATATGTAAGGATGCTCTCCTTATGCAAACGCAGCACCTGGGAGCAAAGAACATGGGAAACAATGGGAAGAAAACAGGAAATTTGTGTTGATGTAGGTCCTTCTGTTTCTATCTTTATTCATCTTACCCTAGATCTCATTTATAAAAGATATTATTCTAACCCAAATGGCGAGCCAGAAAAAAAAAAAAATCAATGCCGTGACTGTCTGTACTCTTCTAAGCTTTAAGCTAAAACTCCTTTATAAGCAAAGTCTTCAAGGTGAGCATGTGTTATAGCCATTCCTAAAGGGTCACGTTTAGAAGCTACTATACATCCATCAGGATTAGTGGATTCTAACCAAAGACTCAGGTTATCCACCAGTCTTCCACTAGCTGACTCTGTGCTTTTCAAAAAGCTGTATAAATACCATATGCCTCACCTTTCCTGTAAGAGAGATCAATGTACTCATTTTTATTTTATTTATTTCTTTATCATTAGATACACTGTAAAGAGCAACTACACTTGGGGCTTATGCTACTCTTTAGAAGAAGGGAGACTGAAGAAATCTCAAGAGCTAGTGATCCTCTCTGAGATTAAACATTCTATAGAATTCCTTGCGTCTACCTCAATGTCTGCCTACATAAACGGTTAACCATTGCCCAACTTTGGGGACTATATTTGACAGTTTTCACCAGAGACTCCCAGCCCTTTCCCTTTCAAAACACAGCAGTTGCCCACATCAGTCTATGTTTAGGGCAAACTTGACAGTTTTGTTTCGGCGTGCCTTCTGGACAGCAGGCACATGAGTGACAACGCAAAACTAAGAATAGCTTTAGGCCAGAATTATATTTGCCCTAGTGCTTTTCTGTTGAAACTCTGGAGAGTGTAAGCTCCAGAAATGTATTTCTAGGATGCTGCAAATAACAGAAAAGCCATTAAGTGAGGGGTTAGTTTAGCAGCACATCTTTTTATTTAAAAAAAATTTACTTCATTTATGTAAAAGAAATAAAGAAAGGAATTGAATATAATTGTTGAGGCAAAGCAGCAGTACCAATAGCTCCGTCCTCCCCTCCCGACTACTACAGAAGCCAAAGTTTTGAGTCACCGGTCCCTTCGGACACTCGTATGTGCACCTTTTAAGGAAAGGAGGGTGAGTATTGAAAGTGAGAAAGCAAGGTCCCCCCTTTTGTGCTTAATGGCTGCATTGATATACTCATTCTGTAATTATTTTAAATACCTCCTTGTGCCATTGGATAATGATGGTAAGAACTTTACTGATACTGTATTTAAATGCATCAAATGCTGTCTGTGCAGTAGACACTATTTGATCCTATGAGAGGCAGTACTACAGCTAACTGGCCAACAGTTTGGAAGGCAGAAACTTGAGTGGATGAGTCAAATTTGTTTGGCTCAATGCCATGATTCGAAAAAGGAGCAAGTATGAGTTTGTTCTTAAATCAGAGTTTATTGGACTCCAGACTCGAAAGCTTTAGCCAACATGCTATGTTGCTCTCAGCACTACACGCTGTGCAGGGCCATGAAATTACAGTAGGAACAGGTGTCATTCCTTCCCTAGAAAACCTACGTTTTAATTTCCTCTTTGTAAGTTGGCATAACCTATGGCACAGGGCGGCATTCTTCCTAGCTCGTTCATAAATCCCATTAAAAGTAGGCCTTAATGAACGAGCACATGTAATTACTGGAGTGGTTTTTCTATCTTTCCTCCGTGGGAAGTGCCCAGTTGCTTTGGACCATTTGCTGAATTGAGTTCGTGCACTGAAATCTAAAGATAGAGACCCATCTAGGACACACTTGCTCCTTGTCAAGAAGAGAATCAGCTGTCACCTTCAACTTTTGACAGGATCCATAGGAGTGGAGTCTGATTCTTTTGAGCTTTCTTCCCTGGGGGACCACTATGTCTCACCACACATTCTTTTTCTTTGAAGATATCCTTAAGTGAACCCACCTTCCGAGAAAGATGGTTCTGTTCATTTGCATCTACAGTTCTGTGTCTCCATATTTATGAAATGTTAATGAGCCGTCTACAGAATTTTTCTGATGAAAATTATTTTTCATTCTAAATAGTCTTTCTCTGTCATGAGCTTAGGGTGGTCTGTCTGTCTGTCTGTCTGTCTGTCTGTTTATTGAATAGTGTGTGCATGCGTACCACAGAATGTATGTAGAGGCTGGAGGAGTGTTTGCAGGAATGTTTTCTTTCTTTACACATTGGGTCCTGGGGATTGAGGTATGGTTGTAAAGTTCCTTGGCAATGCCTTTGCCTGCTGAGCCATCCGTTTGGCCCAGTTTCATGCCTCTCATAGCTGCACTCATTCATATTTTCTAATCAACATTGCTATCCAGATGTATTTTTGCATGTGAACCACACCAATATATGATTATAATGTAATGTAAATTATAGAAAATACAAAATATATGTATACAACAAAAAAAATGATGAGAAAAAAGACAATTTAAAGAATTTAAAATTAAATTAACAGATCTTCTTCAAATCAGTTTATAAAACAGTTTTCTACTTCCAAAAACATGAGACCCATGCCATGAGTTCTTTTTTTTTTTTTTTTTTTTTTTTTTTTTTTGCGTGGATTCCATAAAGCATAAAGGACTACATTTATTAATGGAGTAGCACACAGTGTTTCAAGTTTTTCAAAGATTTTGCTTGAGGTCCTTCTCTCTCAACACTGTCCCAGACTCGTCCTATTGACTCATCTGTTAAAACTTGCAATAGGACCATAATAGATGCAGACTTTCTGAAGAACACTTAGCGAGTGCTTCAGAGCTGCCCCACATGAAACCAGCAACTAGAATATTGTCATTGCTTCATCATACCACTTGCAGCAACTACGGCTGCGTACTTGTCAAATGATTTTCTAATTCTCGTTATCATTGAAGAACAAGGAGGAAGGGAAGAGAAAGGAAGATGCTCTGCCCTGGGAACTAATACAATAGATCTTCAGGGACTTGAAAGCGGAACAATTATCTCAGTCACAGGGATGATCTGGCGTCCCTTTGTTAGCCATTTATGACACATGTGTAAGACATTGACATTAATTTAGAACCTAGCATTACTAATCTTGCCATGTTGCCAGGATGTTTCTGTCTCAATAATATATTGATTATATTATTGTAATGAGTTGGCTGGTGACTCAGAGAGTTACAAAGAAGTTGTACTAAATTTCTCTGAGGGGACAGTGTTGGAAACTTCTGAATTAATAGGAGCACGTTTCACAGTCTCTTCATGTCAACGATTATCTCTGGAGTTAATTGATACCAGCTCATGCTCTTGAGTGTGAGTCACTAATTCCCTGGTCTTATAAAGCACTTAACACACATTTATGGGTATCTGAAATACATAAAAATCCTTCCCAGTGATATAAACTTAGCTAAATGAACTTCTGATTTTGGGCTACTTCCTTGAAAATTCTTGTAGGTGGCCACCTTTAAAATTACTTGGCCAATGCTGACTTTTCCCTTTCTGTTAATAATGTGGTTACTCATCCCAGATGGGTCTTATATGAGGAAAACTGTTTGCAACTCATCTCAGGGTGTATTAACTTGTAGATCTTTGAGATCACAGAATACCTTCCTCTCACCTGAATGCTTTGTTTGAGATGTGTTTTGTTGGCTGTCAGTCCCTTTTTTGTAGTTCAGCCATATTGCATGTAGCACATCTGTAATCCTGCCTGCTATCATGCAAGAAACCTCAAATACATGGGAGCTCTTCATCATTTTTTTAAGGGACAGTCCACCATGGAGGCTGAATCTTTGATATCTGTGCTCCCTCTTCCACAGCTGTCTCCTTTTCATGACCCTGCCAACTGACCTTTATACTGGGCATCTGCCAGTGGTTAAGGAGTAGAAAAGAAAGGAGGGTGGCAGCAAGCAGAGCTCACTTGCCATGTCTTGAGCACTCATAGGGGACTGGGTGAATTGCATCCAAAGCACAAACTGGTGTCCTGTCTCGTAAAATGATGCTTGCCAGTCCTTCCAGCAGGATGGATGGTGTGAGTCATCGTAGTCTCTAGCAGTTCCCATTCCAGGCTGATCTTGATGTTCTGGTTAGTTAAGTATTATTGATGAACTAATCATGGTCTCAAAATAACCCAATGGCATGCATTAAAGGGGATTCTTGAAAAATAAACAGAGCATCTTATCATAAGGGCTGTGCAAAAAGCCAGCAGTAGCCACTGTTTACCAAATTTATTTCACCGCATTGTGCACACATATCTTCTGTGTACATATCAAGTCACAGGCTTACTGTAACTGGGGGAAGGTAGTAAGTAGCTGAAATTACTTAATGCATAATAAAAGATTATGGACAAATCTAAAAACTAGGCACTTACATTTTTATCAATAAGCGAAATAACAATGGGAGAAATGAGACATATAAAGCAATTAAAATTGAATATGAGGCAATTTAAAGCCAAATGGACAGGCCTGGACTCGGGAGTTGTGTTCACACAGCACTCAGTGTGATTTATTTGCTGTCAACCCTGTGCTGTGTGCTTAGGAGTCATCGTAATTAGATAATTATTTTTAACTATTATGGCATTTGTTTCTGTGTTGTTATACTTTTGTTTTTTGCTCCTAAACAATAAAGGCCCATTTGAAAGACACTTCCTACCCTATGATTTCCACAAAAATCACAAGTCCCTTGGTGCGTGGCAATGAATAACATGCATCGTGTAGTACTGGATGTGATTTTTGCTGTGGCAGCAAAATTTTAAAAATGATCACTTTATTTTTCTTTAGTACATTGTAAAATTATTGTGCCACACCCAAGCAATCCCTCTAGTTTGTTAAGGCTTAAATATTGCTATCCACCAGATTTTTTTGTATACCTTCTTTTACATAATCAGAAAAAACCAAATCATTGCCTTCAGGCAATGGTGTCCCACACATTTAATCCCAGCACTCTGAGGCAGAGACAGACAGATCTCTGAGTTGGTCTGCCAGCCTGGTCTACGGAGTCAGTTCCAAGATACCAGGGCTTCCAGGGCCCACACAGGGAAACTGTGTCTTGACAAATCAAAAAAGGAAGGAAAGAAATGACGGAAGGAAGGAAGGAAGGACGGAAGGAGAAGGAGAAAGAAGAAGAGAGAAGGGAGGAGGGAGGGAGGGAGGGAGGGAGAGGGAGGGAGGGGGAAGGGAGGGGAGGGAGGAGGGAAGGAAGGAAGGAAGGAAGGAAGGACGGAAAGAAGGAAAGAGAGGACGGGAGGGAGGGAGGGAGGGAGGGGGGAGGGGGAAGGGAGGGAGGGACGGAGGGTAGGAAGGAAGGAAGGAAGGAAGGAAGGAAGGAAGCAAGGAAGGCAGGAAGGAAGAGCGAGCAAAGAAAGATCAGAAAGATCATGAGATATTCCTTCACAGTTTTGGATGGTTCTGTTCGTTTATGAAATATTTGAGCATAAGCACAGGGAAATGACTCAGTGAGTCAGAGTGCTTGTTGTACAGCATGAGGAAGCCACGTCAAGGTCTCAAAGCCTACATAAAAGTCAGGAGGGCTGCACAAGTGTTTGGAGTCTCAACACCCACACTGGAGCACAGAAAAATGCCCGGATGCTCAAGAGTCTGCTAGTGAAGACATCCTTGGTGGAAAAACAGGAAAGACACCTTTTCTCAAACAAGGTGGAAGGTTTGGGTCCGCATCCAAAGGTTGTTCTGTGACATTTACACATGTACCATAGCACAGGTTCCCATATTTGTACACGCAGATGAACATACCAACACAGACACAGACACACACACACACACACACACACACACACACACACACACACACACACACACACACACACACACACACACACACACACACACACAACACCACAGTTGAATAGCTTTTTCTTCCCATAGGAATGAATGTGATGCCTGGTGCACTTTGTTGTACACATGTATCCCAGCACTGTTTAGAAGGTAGAAGCAAGATAACTTGTCATGAATTGCAGGCCAGCCTGGACTACGTAAAGACCTTAAGCCAGCCTGGACCTACTTGGTAAAATTCTCTCTCAAAGTGAATATCAGTACTTCATTTATAAAAGTACTTTATGCACGGAGCTTAAGTTAATAATAGTTGTCCTCAGCAATTAGAATGAAAAATGAGAAACCATTTTTCTCACGAGAAAGTGGAGGCAGCATCAGGACACACTTAAGTGTTCTTTGGGTATTTGCACAGCAGTGTTATGGTTTGTTAAGTTTTTAAGAGTGCCACAAACAATCCAAGGTATAGAATTGAAAAAAAAAAAGAATGGTTTTATTCAGCTATGCTTTGAGTGACAGTTTGATTATAGAATGTGGCCATTTCATTTTACCTCCAGTCTACCAGATTTCAAAGTGGATTTCTTTGCAACCCATAAATATAACAATTAAGCTTCATTCAAATGATCCATGGATAGAGTCAAAATACATATTTCATATTTGTATGTGAGGTAGATATCCATGGCTGTCATTATAATGATTGACATGCCTACTTATTTCTAGGTTGCTAAAGGCTGGTGGTTGTTCAGTTGTTGTTAGAAGTCTAGGTATATCCTCCATGGTGAGTGGCTTCTAGTCATTAAATTTTCAATTTCAACATGTAAATAAATAAAAGGAGGAACTAAGTTAATTAAGACTCTGAACAGGATGAATGGGCCTGGGTCTATCATTCAGCAGGATGACACATGTCTTAGAACCATGAATGCCTAAGTCTGTTCCCAAAACCCAAGAGAAATCCATGGGAAGAAAGTGGCCTCTATAGCCTCCTTTCCTTCATTTCATAGTCATATCTGTTCCTCTGTCAACTCTGCTTATATGAAGTTCTTCTGAACTATACCCTAATGCTTTCTAAATTTTACTTTTTCTGATTTGCCTTAACCAAAGATAGGGAGAAGAGCATTTTTTTTCATTGTGTAAAAGTCTCTTTACTATTTCTTAGGAAGAGCAGGGATTCGGATCAGTCAGGATTTGATGCCTTCATTCCTATCTCCAGCAGCACAGTGGCTGTGAGCCTGTCAGAGATGGGCAACAAATGGCACATTTTATCTTATGTTAGTTATATGCTATATCTAAAGAGCTGAAGAGACCGTTGAATAACTTAATTTGGTCCCACATTCACATTATTTCCTCGGACTCTTGTTTCAGAGTTGATAACAGTAATGCTTACTGGGACAACCAGAGTTCTTCAAGCTTTCCTAGAGAGAGAGAGAGAGAGAGTATTTGCCACCCAGTCTGAGCATCTGTTAATCCATCAGAGCAGCAGCTACTCTGCATAAAGCATGCTAGGCAGTGCTTGCCACTCATGGGTGGGGAGAAACCCATGTTGTGACTATTGGAACTGTGCAGGTACCCATGCACAGCTACCCATGCACAGTTCACTCAACATTTCATATCCCTCATCTAATTCCTGGAATAGTTCTTGTCCACATCAGATACTTTTCTTGTTTGCTATTTGCAGAAAGTTTTCTGGTTTGGGTTGGCTTGGTTTTTGTGTTTCTCTCCTTGAATTGTGTGAGTTCGAATAAAATCGGTGTTAAGTACATGGACGTTTGCTTGATTGTTTATTCATCCATTCATTATCATAAATACTTATCAAGGACCTTCCATCTTCAGGGATCTGTGCTAGACAGGGAGAGATGATTAAAGTGCACATCCTGCTCTCAAGAGATCACAGTCTTGAGATGGAAGAAGGGTAAATAAACAATTAAGTATAGTGTGCACTCAACAACAGACAAGGCTAGGATTAACTCTAAGGCGAATATGGAGTTGGAGGAATCTTAGTGGATTCAAGATTTACCTGGGCTTTAAAAGATGAATGGGATTTTCCAGGTAAACCCTAGGAAAGTAGCAGAGATTTCCAGGTGAAGATACTAACGGCTCTCAAGGCACAGTGGTTTGTGCGGGGTACCTGGAGACTATCTGCAATACTTGTTCGGTCAGGGAGCATAGGTTTGTGAATGGATAAGGAGGAATGTGGGCTGGAAAGAAGATAAGCAGTAAGAGCCTGGTTTTTGCCATTAGGAAGTTTTAGACCATCTCTGGTAAGGCTAATTAATATATGTGGGTAGTTTCTAGGCAGGTGAAAGATACATTTATGGTTTTATTTTAGGATGATGTTTTAGTCCAGGAAATAGAGAAATGGGACTTAAAGATAATGGGACAAGTTAGGAGCCAATAGGAAAGAAAAGCAATCATGAAAACGTGAATGATGTAAATGTGGGGACTAAAGGGAAGCAGACTCAGTAGGAAACGAAGTCAGAGGCGATCTGAGTGGTGTGATAAGAGTCTGCCTGAATGGTAAATGATTCAGCCTGCTGGATGAATTAGAGAGGATGATGCCAGGGCTGCTATTTCTGGACACTGGGCCTCTGGGGTAACACTAACCAAAAATAGAGGCTGCAGATGAGGAGACTGGGTTCATAGGGCGTGACAGTCAGTTAATAAACAGTGTGTATTGAGTGAGTTTATCTACTGAGTCACTGGGCTTGAGACTCCATGTTTTGTTTTTGATTTTTTAGTCTTGGAGGTTTGTTTTGATTTGGTTTGGTTTGGTTAGGGTCTATCATTTGGTTGCCAACATTTGAATGGATTTAGTTTTAGACTCAAATTGGATGATTTGTAGCAATTTAACAGAATATGGATTATCAGAATGTCCTGGTTTCACCACTATTTGTCCTATGAGCTTTTGTATCATAATTCTGTCACAATGATACTAGGCTTCCCTTTAGCTCCCAAATTACCTCCATACATTCAAACTTCTGTAACGTATATTGTGTTACAGGTCCCAGGTTCCTTTATATGGACACAATGAATGATAAAATTAACTTTAAGTTTTGAGAGGAGATAGGTTATTCAAATAAATTCTTTACAACTCAGTCACCAGAGTCAGCAGTGGAGGCAAGGTTTAAGGGTTTGCTGGGAACGGAGCAGTAAGTTTGTGTTGGAGTGACCACTGAACTTTAGAAGCCCTAGATTGTCCTATTTAATATTGACCTATCCCTCAACACACAGTCCAGAGTTCCCCTGATTTTGGTTCTCCTAGGGTCTTAAAAGCCATCTGACTTTGGGCAATCAGAGTAGACAGTTCCTCTTTTGTTACTTGTTCACTTAATGTGTAAGATTTTACAAGATAGGAGTAGGCTTAATAAGGGAGAGGACAGAAAACAGTGCCATCTGTCTGTGGTCCTTCAGAAGATTTAACGTGAGTTAATATACCTCTTGGTGACACTCTAGTGATTTTGATCTTTTTCCTTGAGAGACAACCCAAGCCCTTCTCTTTCCTGGATTCATAATTCTTTCTATTAAACCCAGATATCAAAACGCAGAGGCAGACGGCGCAAAGTCGCTGTAAAGCAAGGGGGTCAGCTACAATCCTGACTTATATTTGCACATCCTAGGGTTTTAAACAAACAAAATGAGTGTTCATTGCTGATTCATGTTTTGATTTAGGGTCCCGGATCCTTTTCTGCCTCAGTCATGTGATATGCACCATGGTGGCATTTCATCATATAATGCATTCTGGGCTCTCCTAAATCCTAAAGCACTTTGTAAAAGTAAAACCATAGGTCTCATCTTTCTGATGAAGAGAGCAAGGCATAGAGCGCTTTTACAAGTGTTACAAAAAATAAAGGAGGCAAAAGAATCCAGGATCATTTTTTTTTACTCTGCATTAAATGATGCTCTCTCTTATGCTTTTCTGTTGTCAAAAGCCCTCTCTTCCATTCTGTATTGTTGGGTCATCATCTCCTATAGTTTGCACCAATATGTGTGTATTATGGATTGCTCACAAAGCAGCCGATATGAATTCTTTATAATGGATTTGTTCTTTTCAATTTTTTGTCATCTTTGGGCTTAATAGAAATAGTTCAGCGTGTTATATTGTGTGATCTGTTCCTAAATAGATAAAAAGATTTCTGTGTTTTGAAGGAAACATTATATTGCTTCATTTGCTGCGTTGCCTGCAGGAACGTTAGTCGGTAGGAGGAAAAACACCTGTTTCCTGACAAAAATCTTCCTTGACTCCCTTAGAAACTCACATTGCAACAGGAAAATAAAGAGAGGTAATCCATAAACAATTAAAGCCTGATGACTTTAAGAATGTTTACCATCCTGCAGAAGAAAAACCCTGTAAGATGGGGAGGCACAGACGTTTCTTTTCTTTTCTTTCTCCTTTTTTTTTTTTTTTCACTTGTAGAATGGCTCTCCCTAATTTATTTCCCAGACCTTCTGCCATGCAAATGACAGGGAAGGCATACACAGTTGCCTCTCATTTTTCTCCATCCACAGTTCCTGGCCTGCCCTGAGCCACTAACATAACCACAGTCTAAAGAGAGCCGTGCACTTCCCTGTAAGAAATGAAACAGCACTGTCCACAATGTGCAAAAGACGGTGAAATTGGAAGCGGTCCCTGAGTGTGTCTAAGAAAAATAATAATAAGTTGCACTCTCAACAATCTCTTGGCAAATAATCAATTATCTTCTGAATACTATACAAATCTACAGTGCATTTTGCCAGCCCATTGGGGAACGGCTTCCACACAGGAGCCAGCCACTTTAATAGAGGGCTGGTTTGAGTTTGCTTCCAGGTTGCCTCCCGAATTAACAGGCACTGGCCTGTGAGGCTGGCATGATGCAGTCTCAGAGCACACATAATCGAAGCACTGAACTGACTGGAAAATAGGTAACTGCGTTCCAGCAGAAATCTGTAAGCCTGTTACGTTTTTTGTACTTAGAGTTTTGATGTAGAGAGCTTAAATTTTAAAGCCAGGGAAACAGCTGAAGCTTGCCTAGGTCTGCTGGGGGGCAAACACTATGGGCCCAAGGTTTGAATTTGTTTGGCTCACGGATAGATTTAGAGGAATCTAAAGAAGGAAACAAATACAAATATGACAAGGAATGTTTTAGATACTGACTGTCCATGTAAAGAAATCTGTGGGGAATGTAGATTGCTTTGGAAGAATAACTGTGATTAATAAATTAATGGCTTGGGCAAGGTTTTTTCTGCCTGTAAAAATTAAATGAATCATATAACTGAATTTAATGTCCTAATATTTTTAGAACATCCTAGAAATGTGTACCTATGCATATATATACACCACACACTCAGGCCAGGTGGTGGTGGTGCTTACCTTAATCCCAGCATTCTGGAGGCAAAGGCAGGCGATCTCCATGAGTTCAAGGCCAGTCAGGTATACAAAGCAAGTTCTAGGACAGGCTCCAAAGCTACACAAAGAAACCTTGTCTCTAACCCCTGCACCACCACCCCCCCCCACCCAAAAGAAAAAGTACTCAGAATGAGTCTGTTTAGCTGGATGAGCATTGCAGAGGAGAAAACTTGTGAACCTGACAGAAGGTGTGTAAGGGAAAGAATTCTAGACACCTCTTCTGTTTTCACCATGGTTGTTTTTAAGGGGGCAAAACTTGCCATCATTAAAATCTTACTAGATTTAGAAAGTCCCACTTACTACAGTGCCCTGGAGAATCATTCCTTTAGTTAGTAAGGGCCTGCTTCCCTTCTTCACAGCATTTCCCTTCCCTGTATCTCAGCATCCACTACTACACACAGATGCCCTTGTGCCATTGTGTAATAGCACCTGTTTTGTGGATAAATCGTAGGTGGTGGCTCCTTAAGAATGGAGGGTTTGCCAAGTCATATGCCGGCTCTCCCAAAAGACAAAACTCATTCACCTTCCCTCTCCATTCTCCCTCCTGCCAAGTTCAAAGTATACATACTCAGTTGTTCTCTAGGTAAGAGAGAGGGTTCAGTGGTTAAGAGCGTGTGCCACTCTTACCAAAGACCCAAGTTCCCTTCCTTACACCACAAGGCAATTCACAATTGTCTGTAACTCCAGTTCCAAGGGATCCAACATCCTGTTCGGACCTCTCCAGACAGCAAGCTAACCACAGGGAGCCCATACATACATGTTGGCAGACACACTCACACATATAACATAACAATCAGTAGATCTTTTTAAAAATCTTGTCAAATTATGAATACATATTCACACCAAGAGAGGACAAAGAAGAAAAAAAATAATTTCATTTGGAATTGGGGGTTCACCCTTCTCTCTCCTGTTTTATCAAACTTCCGAGGGGCCCCCTTTGTACCAGTGGCTTAGTAATTCTTTTTGTGTCCCTTTTCTTTATTGTCCCGAGTCCATTGAATGGCATCACACTAGACAACACAGTTTTTGCTGACTGTCCCTTGTTTACTCATGCTACTGGCAAAATCACTGGGGGAAAACAAAGGGTCGAACTGACTAGCCAGTCCACTAGAGGTGAAAATATTCATTGTGGACTACTACGTGAACTCTAGCTTTGCCATAACGTGGCTTTTTCGGCTTCTGAAGGCTAGAATATTCTCTGTGTCTTGTAGGCATTATTAATTGATACGTTGTCAGCACTTCCCTAAACATTCCCCTACTGTAGTGATTTTTTTTTCACTGAAATGTATGCTGACAATTCAGCACATTCTCCACCTCTTACATCAGATACCATCAGGGAGCAGGGACTGAGCCAACCTGCACATCAATTCTTTCCTGCTCGAATTACAATGTGCTGCAGTGAATGCTTTTATGAATATTTAGGATAATATGGCACCATAGAACCATTTAGACTACTCAGAGTTCTTAAGAAAATGATAAATCTCTGAAGAGGGAGTTGACTGTTTTCCATAATCAGACTAACAATTGGGACAAGTCAGTTTTTCCTTACTCCTTTTGGAATGTTTGTCCCATTTCCTTTCTCTTCTGTTGAAAGTTTCCCTTACTCATTAGTATATCAGAATTGTGTTTATGCCTACAGACGTTTGCATTTTATCTAGTGTTTTGATGCCATGACTAAAATTTGAATTTTAGCATGGTCCACACTGTTAGATGTCCCAGATACTGCAGGGCCACAATCTCCTCTAATTTAGGGGAAAAAATTATCTGATTTGTGAGGACTGGACAAGCAGTATCTAATTGTCATTGCCACACATACTTTGAATAATTAGGCTGTTCTTTTCCAGAAGTCATTTAATTTCTGGGACTTCCTACTATCCAACCGAATTCTTCAGACACCCATTGAGATTCTCCTCTGTGTCAACCTGAGAAATGGGTGTCAGTGAATCTGACACTGGCTTTCAGGAGGTATCCAGGGATAGACCAGTTGATTTCTTAGACCTTCTATGCTGCTGTCTCTAATCCCACTACCCAGCACAGTAGAGTTTACTGGTTGTTTTGTACGTGGTAATACCTTTGGTAATATATGTTAAGAATGACTTGGGTATCTATCTCTGAGGACAGAATTTCATAGTAACTTACATTGGCAACTGAGATAATATATTGATTTGTCTCAATCATCCCATAAATGGTAGCCTGTAACATTAGATAAGCATACACTTTCAATCTTCCAGAAGCACTTGCTCAAAATATTTCCTGGTTTGGATTATTCTAATTTTATTCTACTGTTTTTTCCCAAATGATAATGTGAGGAAATTATGTATCGTTCCTCTTTAAAATGATTTTCTTGTAGTCGCCACAGAATATGTGAGTAGTCCAAATTGAAAAAAATAAAATGAAGTTAGAGCATTGAATCCAGGGGTTGGAGGTTCTTTGTGACTCTGTAGCAAGACTGTTTGATTCCTTCCCTGCTGTGAAATATGTTGGGCCACTGAGAGTAAGCAGGCTGAGTGTTCAAGGGCACACGGAACGACGTAATCAAGTGTGAAAGAATTGATGCTCGTAGCGTGGCGTTTCTTCACTCTCTTCTCAAATGATGGTATCTGAGGACGTGAGAGAAATATGGGGAGCAATTTCCTAAGAAGATCTTTAATAGCTTCACTATACCCATGTGCCCTAGAGACCAGACCCTTTGGATTGACCTGCTGGGTCTTAGCACTCGATTCCTCTCTATAGAGGTGAACTTTCCACAGACAGAACTATGAGAATGCCTAAAGACGGCTTCTACTTATTAAGAAAAGACAAAAAAGTGATACCTCTAGCAATGTCCTCCCTAAGGCCTACCCCATGTCTATATCTACTCAGCAAGGACACATTTATTCCTTCGAAGAGACTCCTGGGATTGTTTTATTCTTTAGAAGCCAGATGCTAATGATTTCTAGTCCCATTCTTCCCTCTTTCCTTAAGTTCCTGTCTGAGAACCCAGAAGAGGTAACTAGTTTGGCTATGGCACTTTCAGCTTGTGCATTTGTATTGACCCAAAAGGTCATCAGTACTTGCTTCCTTAAGCTCTAAATTACAAGATTACCATATGTACATCTGTCATTTTCTGAATCTTAAATTGAATACGTTCTGACTTCTCCATCCTTTGCATATTTGTGAAACCTTTTCATTAAATGTGAATGATTCTCATTGGGTTCTACATTCCTGAAATGCCTAAGGGACTCTACTCCCCTCTTAACATCCTGTATGCCTTAGTAGATGATTGCATTGGCAGCTCACATGGAGGCTTCTGTTAACTGGACCATCTTCTCTTGTGTCTTCCTTGACTGTATTAGAAATCGTTGTGAGATTTCACGTTCACACAAGAATTTCTGTCAGATTCATTTTCCAAACTTTTCAAGTGTCAGTGAGTCTCTCTCTCTCTCTCTCTCTCCTCTCTCTCTCTCTCTCTCTCTCTCTCTCTCTCTCTCTCTCTCTCTCTCTCTCTGTCTCTCTGTCTCCTCTCTGTCTCTCTCTCTCTCTCTCTCGTCTCTGTCTGTCTGTCTCTGCCTCTCTGTCGTCTGTCTGTCTGTCTGTGTGTGTGCGTGCGTGTGTGTGTACTTCCCGCAACAGGCATGTGTGTGTGTGTGTGGTGTGTGTGTGTGTGCTTGCACATCTGACATCTTGATCCTTCCCCTTCCCCATGGCTATGAGAGAATGTCTCTCTCTCTCTTTCTTTCTATGCATTTTGCCACTTTTTTCATTCAGCATTCTTATTGTCTCTTTCAGCCAGTATTTTGCCACATCAAAATGATTGTGTATTATCCCTGCTAATTAGAAGTGTTGAAAGTGAGGGAAGTCTGTTGCAATAGAGTTCTCTGGTCGCTTCAAACAGAATGAATAAACTGTTGTCAGATTAGGAGAAAAGTGGACCCCACATGAAAATAGCCTCAGATTCTTTTCTCTAAGAGGAATATTTCTTCTTTTTGGAAGTTTCTCTCCCTTCATCATCATAAGGAATGAGATGTGCTTTTGCACTCATTTGTGTGTTTTCTCTTCCCTCCTGGAGTGGGGTCCAGGAAAAGTCAGATTCTTTGGGGGACCAAAAGAAAAATACAGGTTTCTTATTGTTTGCTTTCAGCCTATTGGACTTGTAAAGATGGCCCTTCTATTTTCCATTAAAGCATATATCTGCTTATCCGTATACCCTCAGATCAATAAAGAGTAATATTAAAAGTATCTGTAGTAGGCAACAGCTGGAATCATGCCAAGTCCCTTTACATTTTAAATTCTTCTTAGGGCTGTAAAGGCAGATGAGGCCAACTTCCCTTTGGACTCAGCAGGCCAGTTTTTACTATGATAAGGGCACTGCTTTTTTAAAAAAGCGGCGCTTGACAATCTAGCTCCAGCAAAGCATTGCCTACCCTGTGGAATAGCACAGAGATGGCTACCTGCTTCCTTATTGATGAAAGACAGGGAATAATGGCCCACTAGAAGCAATTTTAATGATTTTGTAGTTTAGCTTCTGACAGCCAGTAAGATTTCGAACCCAAACATGCTTGCCGTACCTCGTGCCCCAGTTTTTCTCATTGGAGAGGTGGAGACAGCCTATTCTACTCAGGCATGGCATACAACAGAAGTTTAGCCCGACGAAACCCCTACAGGATTGGAATCTGACTTTGTGAAGTACAACTACGGGTTTTGTTTTCTAAAACCTAACTCTCTTAGCAGACCTGCAGCCTTTCAAGTTTTAGGCTCTTTATGGGCTGCTCTCCCTGTTTTTTTTTTTTTTTTTCTCAGTATTTTATTACAAGCTGAGGTCTCACTTCCAGCCTGGCTCTTGACTTAGGGTAACATGTCATAACACTTGCCTGGAAGCTTCTGGCTATTTTGAACTCTTGATAGCTATAGAGTATATGGTAATCACTTATCACATCAAGAAGAAAGTTAAACAGTCTCAAAAATTGTGGTCTCTCTCAAATTGGGTATCTCTGGAGGTTAAGAGGCAGCAGCTACGGGGAGGGTGGTGGTAATATTATTCACAACATACTAAAGTTATTTACTTTGTACGTGAACAGAATGGGAAGGTATGTTTGGCTGCTAATGCCAGTTCTGAGTTTGAAGACTTGAAAAAGGAACTCTACATACTCCTAACCTGAGTCATTTGATTTCAAATAGTGTTCTTAACCTCAATCTAGCATGAATGGTTAACGGGCTTGTTATGAAAGATCTTAAAGAAACAATGAAACACTCCTTAGCTCAGGCCACTTATGCTGTAAGTACATCCGGAATATTAGTGAAATGTGAATGCTTTCCTGACTGGAGTGTTTAGAGAAGGGCCTTACCTTTGCATGTGGTTGTGTGCGGTGTAGTGGCTGTTTCATTATTAGTAGGCATTGTCATCATTCAAGCTTAAAGGCCCCCCCCCTTCTTTTTTATTTTCGTCTCTGAGGACACTGAGATCTACGTGGAAGAGACTCTGGCACCTAACCTGTTTTCCAACCCAACATACCAAATGGCTTTTAACTAGTGTTATAGAGACATGCCTGTTTTCTCAGTGCAATGGATAGACACAGTTAATGATGAGGGCTCTTGGTCAGAACTCGGTGGAAGAGATGACGTCTATGAAAAGGTCTGGCAAGGGCGATGTTTCCAAACTGTAAATCCTGTGTATGGTTTGTCACTGAACCCCAACACATGCTTTTGCCATCTTCTTCTGATCATACCCCTTCCACACAACTTAGAAATTATTTGACAGTATGTCATCTTCGATCTTGTCTCTGTCATTGGACTTTACTTTATTAATATTGCTATTTTTTCTAAATCTCTGGTACCCTGGCAGAGATACGTGCTAATACACAAGAGCTTCACTGAGTGAATGACTAGGAGCCATGTGGGCCCTCAGCAGCATCCAAACTCTGATGGCTTGGCAAGTGTTAGACACTTGGGCCTGAAAGGCCAGAGTCTGAGCTTCTTTTCTTTCCTAACTGGAAAAAACACCTCTTAGAATGGCTTGAAATGCCTGAGTGTGTACTCATATATGCCTGCTGGGGAATTAATTAAATATCCCCACCTAATTCTTCCTTTTTCCTGTTTAAGTAGAGTGAAAAAGTTTGAGAGCCTATGAAAAGTAATGGAGAGTCCAGTACTGATGGCTTTTGAGGGTGACTGGAATCCTGATTAACGTGTCAGCCTCTTCATCAATAATGGACTTCTTTTAATTCCAGGGTGCCTAGTACTAGCCCGAACTTCATGTCAAGACATTAGGTTCTTGCCTGGAGACAATTAGAATGTAAAAGGTATTTCTATCATTTTGATAGACCTGCTTTCAAATACGAATGAGTATGCAGGGTTCAGACCTGCAATCACCGTAAGCGCTCTGGAAAGGGAATGAAATCCGTGCTGAAAGAAGGAACAGGATACAGTAATGAAGCGCTACAGGAACGCTCCTCTTTTCCGTTGCTTTCTAAGTCCTCAAGATTATTCAGGGGTCAAGTGCCTTGCCTCTTTAGAGTGAGCCCCCTTGAGTACCACACAGTTCAGATTTGCCTTCTATTCTTATTAATACTTAGCTATTGGCTCCAAGACTGCAGACATTTATGCAAACCTAAGTTCATAATCAGGGATTATTTGGATGACATTAGACAAGAACCATTCAAAAAAATTCCAATGCCTTTCTGTGTATTTTCAAAATACAAAATATAGAAAAAAATGACCTGAGAAAGTATATTTGAACTCTAGTGAAGTTATTAAATTTCGGTGGCCACAATCTCTCCATGTGTTTTATTTACTTCCATCATACACATGAAGCTTAATTGGAAAATGATTCTAACTACTCCAGATTGATTGAGATCATATAAATATTTTAAAAATGATACTTAGAATAGATAACTTTCTGACATAAAAGCACTAGCCAATAATATTTTGAAACATTAATACTCATGCTTTACAGTAATCAATAAATCACGAATAAGCTAAAAACTAGTATCTGATTCTAGAACAGGATGATGTCACAAATTTGCTCTTAACAGAAACTGAGAGATGAAACTTAGTAGAAGTTTTTTAGTTGATAGTGAAACAACAGATTTCTCTTCTTCCTTTTTTATGTTTAAGTTGTTTTATTATCTCATAGGAAGTTAACATCTCAACAGAAAGAAAGAACACACAGAGGTTCCTAAAACCTGCCCTAGCTCCTATAGTGTTATAGAACAGCCGATATGTATTGGCTTAATGTGTGCCAGGTGTTGAGCTAAGTGCATTACATATGCCAGCCCACGTAACCTTCAAAACAGCCTATAGGATAGGTACCACTTTGCAGACGAAGAAATGATTTGGAGAGATGAATTCCAGTGTCAGAAGTCAAAAGATGATAAGCCATACTGTCAGAGTTTGGAGTCTAAAATCTGGGTCTAGAATATCTCTTCCAATTACATTCCCAATATACTGTGTGGGTAAAGACAAACGGAAAATATTGATTGGATAAGAGAATGAGAACGAGTGAATATTCCTCACTCGCTGTCCCCACCTGCAGGTTTCCAGAGGGTGGCCTGGAGCTGGACTTATTAATTAGAACTGGGTTGGTGTGCATTGGAGGTCTTGTCAGAGGGGGTCTTTGGATGTTTACAAGCAAGTCTTTTGAGGCCGATTAATTATATGACCATTTAAGATACCTAGTATGGAATAGGTACCTTTGTTTGTTTTACACAAACTTCTTTTCAAATGTATGTATGTTTGGTTGATGTGAACATCTATTAAACATAATGTGCTAAATAATGTGTGATCAAATACTTAGGGCAAAGGAAAAAATCACTTAGTATTCTTTTGCAGTGTAGTAATTCATCAAGCCTTGCCTGCGTTGCTCTTTGCTGACTCGTTTCTCCAAAATGTCATTTTTGATCCTCTAACCAGTAATGTAACTGAAATTGATGGGCTTGCTGGAAGTGGAAACAAATAAAAGTTACTCAGGAAATACAGAAATGAGAGCATATAGACATTCGTAGTGCATTTGGGGGGGCCCAGATGTGGGATGGGAAAAACTCACACTTCTTTTATTTCCTCTTAAGCAAGCCAGATTAAGTGAACTTCGTAAGCAGACTATATGCCTATTAACCTAAGCAAGAATGTTTTACTGTGTAAATGTTTAAACTGAGTTACTATGCAGCTGCCCAATGTTTGCATGGGTATATTTACATATAAGTAACTCGAGAACAGTCAAATTATCTAATTTTGTAGGGAACATATATTACAATTGTATAGGGAAACCCTATTCCTAAGCAAAGTGATAATTTCCCATGCTCGCTCTGAACACTTTCCATTTGGTGGCAGTCTCTTAATGGGTTTGTTTCTGCCGTCGTCCTCTTGGCTTTTGTCGAAATCTCCTTCTCCCGAATTGCCTGACACTAAGTGATCTAAATTTTTAAATACAGGCAGAAAAGCTGTTATTTTTATATAGCTTTCACTGCGTAATGGAATTTGTGACAGGATTATTGCTAAAATGTTATTTTGTGTCTTGATTGGTGTTCTCTATAAGGACGCCAAGCAATGTGCTGGCAAGGGGACATATGAGCTGTGAATGGAGGGGCAGATAACCCCCATTCACACACAGCCAAGTAGTCATTACCAAAGTTTTAGGCAATTTAAAACTGCTTAACTGGAGGCATGACAACAGTAATTGTGGGTGTCCATAAAGACTAAGTAAATTTTGATCAATGAGCAGCCTAAGCTCTCTTTGAAAGAAGCATGTATTGCGAGGTATATGTTATTCTTGAATTAAATCCCCTTAAATTGGCCCTCTGGAAACATCTTGGCATCTCTAGCTTTCCGAATGTCTTAGCACTAACAATAACATGACGTATTGTTGCATGTCGTAAATCTGTTTGCCTCCAGGATAAAGATTTACTTTCAGAAATCTTTTCACCTGACCGGAAAGAACTGATCTTGGAGTCCACTGAGGTTGTTGCTATCTGAGTCCTATAGTCACCGGCAGAGGGCCAATAGCTTACTCTTTCTTTAGCAAAAGTTAGCTCCCATTTTTGATAGGAGTGCCTTTGTTATTGCAGAGAGAACATAAAAATGGAGAACTTTTAGGGTACCATTGTAGCCAATCCCTTAACTTGGTTAGTCTTCTCAAGTTCAGTCAACTCCTGAAATCACTGATTTTTTGAACAGTAGAAATTTTTGTTTTGAAACTAAGTCAAACTCACACCATGAATTTAAAAGTAGCAAAGAAACAAAAGATATTTTTATTGTTTGCCAAGAAATAGTTATCTGAAATACCTATACATCTTTCTGAGGACTGGTCTGGTGTCTTGGTCTTTACTGGACCCAACATAGAATACCAATAAACTGCTTCCCATAGGTAGAGTTCTAGACAGCCAAAACCATTTCAATAGCTCCTGCATTGAAATAAAATAAAATAAAATAAAACCACATGTTGGCAGGGAATTAAACCACAAATTCTGTCATCTACAGTTTGCTTATTTGACAGCATTAGACACCCAAATGTAAATTTTATGTTGTGACTTCTCCGTTCTAAAGCCTGTATACTTTATCCATAGGAAAATCTCACAGCCTTTTTAGCTCCAAACCAACTTCTTCCTTTTACAAAAACTACAGAAGTTTGCTAGGTTGGTTGACCAGTTTTCTATACCTTCTAATAGCAAGACATGACTACTAGCAAAAAAGACAAAATATGAAATAGACTATATATGAAAAAGGCATTATATGAAAATCAGTAGAAGAAATAAAAATACATAAATAATAAATAATGTAACATGTGATACTTAATGATGTATTCTCTATATGTATACATAGTATATATTTATTATATTTGATTATTTAACAGCAATCAAGGAATCCTAAAGTATTATTTTTACAAGTATAATCCATCAATAATCATAGTTAGCCTCGAAAGCCTTGGCTTTACCATAAATGTTTTCACCACAAATAATTAAATCTCAAACCTCCTTGCCATCCTGCATCCACTTCTTCCCGCCACAGCTCCCCTTATGTAATGGAGTAGGTACATCTGGGTAATAAAATCAAATTTCTCTTCACATTCTGCCTCTTCTCCTTCCTAGCGATGAGACTGCAGGCGATAATGTTCCTCAAACTCCCTTTGTCAGTGTGGCAATGAGGTTTAATGAGATAAGTGATGGGCAAATTAGTTCCTAATAAATGTTTATCTTTCATGCGCAACAGGGATAAGCTCCAGTTACTTACATTCCATCATCTTCTGAATTTCCTCTTGTAAACTTGCCATTGGTGCCATTTTCACCTTAGCCTTTAGCTCTCCCAATCTATTGCTGTTTAACGAAATACCCCAAACCTGCCAGTGTAAAGGACGTTATTTTTCCGAACTTTGGGCATTGCTTAGGAGCAGATGAACAGGTCTTCACCAGGCCAGCTCTGAAGCTGCAGAGACAGTAGGATTTATGCACTAGCGAGAGTGTCCTGACTGGCATTTTCAGAACGACACCTTGGCACATTGCTAACAGTCTCAAGTCACCTGGGATGCTAGCAAACAGGACTCCTCTGTTCATTAGATTTAAGGACTTCGTCCATCCAGGTGGACTTTCTCTGTGTCCACTTCAGCAAAATGGCAAACTTCCTGTATAGAATTACCCCAGACTTCGTACACAAGACCCCTAGATGTAGACAAAGGAAGGAAGAAAAAATGCCAGAAGTCCTTGAAGCTTTCTGTGGGAAGTGGCGCTTTGTAACATTGCTGCAGTCTGCTGGAGAGTAGGAATCACAGGTTCTGACTCTATTAACTGGCATTAACTAGGGAGAATGGCGCACGGGAGGACAGTATAGAAATAGGTGAGTTTTTTTGTCTCTGGCCAGTCCCAGTGTTTGTAGCAGTGATGCTCCTCAATGGTATAGAAGATCGCTCTTTACAGTTCTACTTTCATTTGGGTACAAAGTGCTCTGGCAACTTTCAGATATCAGTGTATGAGATAATGACATTTGGTCTAGTTATAAAACACAACTCATCCATTGTTGATGAATGGAATGGCCCATTAAGAATTGGCCCAGATTACATACTGTTCAATGTTAAATAGGGTTTATTAAGAAAAAAGAAAGTCCGTGAATTTGGTGTGATAATCGAATCATCTAAGACATTTAGTCATAAATTGAGCCATGCTCCTTTCAAAGCAAAATTTGTTCTTTAGATTCTTTTCAAAAGTAATGTTGTAAACTCAAAGGACTGAAAAAGAGTAAGAAAATATTTTATAATTACAAGTATTTAAGGTAAGAGAGCACAAGGGACTGGTGACCATTGGCTTTCTAGATGGAGTTAATTTTATCCAAGTAATTAAGGTAGTTCATTTTTGACATACATCTTATCACTGGTCTTTTTATAAATTAGTATTTTAAATACTTTTTGTTACTTTAGTCTGCGGGTTCTTTAAGAAAAGTATACGGTACTATAAAGTTTATACTAGGTCAAAGTCAACTCTTCTAAGAACCCAATGTAAAGAATTCATTTTTAAGCTGGGAGATTGCTCAGCAGGTAAAGTCCTTCGTACACAGCTTGAGGACTAGAGTTCAGAATCCCAGCATCTGCAGAGAAAATCTGGGCATGGTGGTGCATACCTGCAATGCAGTGCGGGGTGTGGGGAGAGAAAGGTAAATCCTGGAGGCTCACTGGTGAGCCAGGTAAGCCCAGACAGTCACTTCTAGGTTTAGTGAGAAACCGTGTCTCAAAAAATATGGTAGAGATGAAATTGAGAAATATGTTCTCATGTGAACTTGTGGTGAACTCACACACACATACACAGACACACACACAGATACACAAAGACACACACAGACAGACACACACACATACACACAGAGGGAGACTGAAAAAAAAAAACTCCATGTTTTAGTTGCTATTAAATCTATAATGACAAGGAAAAAAGAGATAAGTTTCTCTTGATATTTTATTTCCTAGAGCTAGGCACAGCCAATGGTTTAAGAGAGATTGACTCTTGTAACTATGTCGACAAGAGTCATTGCTTTGAGTCTACTCAGATGTCACCCTTCCATGCTAATTCTTCCTACTCTGAAGTGAGGCTGGGTTGGGTAGGGGCCAGAAATGAAAGAACAGTCACCAAGAGCAAAATTACAGTTGTGCTTTTGTTCTCCTTTGCTTGTCGTGTTCTCGACTCTTCCTTGTAACTTAAAGAAGGAGCACGGTGTGTTTAATATTTCTGTTGATTTTGCAGTATAGCGAGGTAAATTAAATCACTGACAATGTCATTTCTGTCTCCTCTGTTCTCCTGCATGTGTGTGTGCATGCATACGTGTGTACACGAGTGTCTGTTTTTCTCCCTGCTCCTTGGTTTTTGTTTGGTTTGTTTTCTGTTGATTCTTTCTCCCCTCTTCTCACACTTTCTTGAGTCCTACATTCTTGGTTTCAGTATTCTTTCTATCTTTGCGTCTCTACTCCTCCTTTAGAGCTTTGCATTAGTTACATTTGTACCATTGTGATAAAGCACCAAAGAATGTTATAAAGTGTTGTTTCAGCTTACGCGCTCTAACCAGAGAGTTAGAGTCCATAATGGCGGAGTGAAGGCATAGAGACATGAAGAGGAAGCTGAGAACTCACATCTTGAACCACAAACTCAAAGCTCACCCCAGTGACATACGCCCTTCAACAAGGTCACAGCTGCTAAGTCTCTCCAAACAATGCTGCCTACTGGGGACCAAGTATCTATATGCCAGAGATTACAGGGAATATACTCATTTAAATCACCACAGGCTTTCTGTTATTTTTTTCCTGCCTTTTTGCTTCCCTGACATTAAGTACCTCTGTGTATCTCAAAGGGAGCTGGCAAGAGTCAGGGAAGGAGTTGCGGATGAGTTTGGGGTCTTAACATTTTCTGCACACACCTGTGCAGGGCTTTTCCTCTGTGGAGAGCTCCAAACTGTTAGGAAGGCCGGTGGAAGAATCTCACCTGCAGTCAGAGGTTGAGAGTTCTAGTCCATCTCTCACCAGCTGGCGGGAATTTTGTTTCTCCAGGAGCAAGTCAGAAACTTTTGTCGATGGGCTCTGGAGCCCTCCCACCAGCTGCTTCTCATTCTTTCTGGATCTCTGACCTAGGGCAGTGGTCAAAGTTGTTTCCACTGCTTTTGTTACATGGTGATGGCAGTGCGTTGGTGCTGGCAGATTGTCTAGACCTGGTGACCAAAAGGGAGGAACTCATTCTTGCTCTGCTACGCGTCTCATTCTGTTATTGCCAGAGAACAAGATGTGACATTCTGGTTATTTTCAGAGCCCATAAAATGACGTGTGTGTGTGTGTGTGTGTGTGTGTGTGTGTGTGTGTGTGTGAATGTTTATCTGTGTCATTGTCAGTATATGTACATGTACATATGTGTCTGCTTGAGACAGGGCCTGTTGTGTTTCAGACTAGTTCACACTTACTTGGTATCTAAAGCTGGCCTTGAACTCCTGGCCCTGCTGCTTCTACCTTTAGAATGTAGGTATGATAGGTAGGTGCCTGATACCATGCCTGACAAAACAATAGCTCCAATAGCCTTTTGTAAATTATGTTCCTCAGGGGCAACTTTACCTGGTGTTTGTGTCCAGATTAGGTTTGATTTTGGAAGTAGGATTTAGCTGATGCCTAATCTATTTGGTATATTGGTTCATCCAACACCTAGGGAACCTTTGTTCAGGCACTCGGGGAAATCGGTTGAAAGTATTTTGCAACCTTTAGTGATTTCACGTGGTTAAGTTGGACAGTTTTCTGCGCCCTTATTGCTAGGCTGGTGTCTTGTGGAATACCTCTCTCTGTACCGGAAATGACCTAGGCTCCGGTAATTATGTTTACTTCTTCCCATCAGTGTTCCAGCTCTCTTTTCTGGGGTAATCGCTGTAATTACACTTCTTCAAGGAGTTGTGTTCTCTTGTGTCACCAGACTTACCTGCTGAACATCACTATGCTTTTCTTATCTGGCTGCTCTCAAACGAAGACAGGGAGACATGTTGGCAAGCCACCTTCCATCACAATAATGTGAGATCAGTCTGTTGTCACTGGAGACGGTGATAATTCCATTCATCTTGCTTTGGTCAAATGGTGCATAAACTGATGAAATGATCGTAATAATATTTCTGTTGATGTTAATGAAAAATTTGGGTAAATGCTGCACATATATGTGTAATAATTTTCTTAGTACTCTACCTTGACTGTCATTTTGCTGAAACATGATGTATTTTTTTTTCTGTTCTTACATGAAACGAAAGTCTTACGGTCTATGGCTCTACTTTTTCCTGCATACCGGGAGTGTGAGTCTGGAGAGTCGCAAAAAAAAAAAATAAATAAATAAATAAAATAAATCCTGATTTTGAGTGCCTACTGTTTCCATCTGTGTCTTCAATGAAATTGATAAATTTTCCAAACATTAAACATGTCATTTAATTTCTCCATATCAAGCTTCATGGCATGGAACAAAAGTTTGTGACTCATCTTAAAATATACAACACGTGGGTAAATTTGGTTTGGGTTAACAAAATGAGGCAGCCATAACAAAGATATACTCCAAGTCTAAGTGCTACAGGAAGCATTGCTATAATAGATTTTAACAGCAGCTTGATTCATAAAAATTCTAATGTCCTTGATCTGACCGTATAGCCAAGTTTCAACAGCTGGAACAGAAACCTTCCATTCATTTACCAGAAGATATATCCCAAATGATCCCTTTAATATTTTATAGGTAGACATGATTTGAGGGAGCTTGTTATGTGTCCGTACAGTGCATGTTCTAGATTTATTTACTTGACCAATTACATGATAGAGTTAGAGGTAACTATTGTCTTATTCCTAGAGGCAGAAGTGAGTTAGAATGTGGAGAGCGATTAACATAAACTTCCTTTCCGATGTCCCTGGAGCCAAGGGCCCATGCCATGTGTCATCTTTCTCGTCCATATGTAGCTGTATCTCAGAGTCCATGGTCCATGCAACTCGTGTATCATTTAGCTGGGGGTGGTCTCCATCCTTTATGTAAAGTTTCTTAATAGGTAACTCTGTGGGGATGTCTTCTTCTAAGAGGAGCCTGTACATTTGGGTTTGCCTTTTAAGTTTGTGATCCCGTTTTCACTCATTCTTTATGCGATGGAAAGTGGGGTCTTCATCCCTTCGCATGCGCTGGCTACTTGTTTCATCACCGTTTGTTGAAAAGACTATTCTTCTTCCGCTGAATGATCTTCATTCTCTTATAGAGAATCAGCTAACCAGAAATGCGCTTTTATTTCTACACTTCTAATTGTAGCCTATTGATCTGTTTAACCTCATGCCAGTAACATGCTGCCTTGATTATCAAGGCTTTATATATAGTAAGTTTGGAGATTGAAAAGCACAACTCCTACTTTGTTCTAACTGTTTTAAACCCTGTGCTGCCTATTCTAGCCTTCTAAAGTTTCACATGAATTTAGAAAGTATTGGGCCTCTGTAAGGAAACAAGCTTAGATTTTAAGAGAAGTTGCTCGAGTCTGCATATTACTTTGATGTTAATTTTCATCTCTGCACTATTAACCCTTCCAATCTAGGACCCCTAAATATTGGGTTTTCTTTCATTTCTCACAATTTGAATTTTATCCACTTTTCTTTCAACAATATTTTGTAGTTTTAAAGAACATATGTGTTCTCCTTTGGATCATTATTCGTATCATTATTCCCAAGTGTTTTATTCTTTTTTGATGCCATTGTGTATAAAATTGTTCTTTATTTTTGTTTTATTCTATATCAAATAAATGAAAACCTGTCTTGTTACCAACATAAACCATATTCAGTACCAACATTTGAGCATGTAAGAATTCTAGATGGATCCTTTGCTGAGTCTACTATTCATTAATAACTAGCCTACTTTGGGATACCCACGCTGGCTGTAATGTCCTGAGCTATCTTATGCGTGATACACATGGTATTGTCTCATTTTTACTATGTTCTCACAGTTTCTTAGCATAAAAATTTAAAGATAAAAGGAACCTCAAGTTAGCTAAAGGAAGTCCACTTGGAGATGAAGAAACATGTCACCAGGCTGTGCAGTGAACACAGCCATTTGTTGCCAGAACTGAGACGCGGGACTTTTCCCATTGTCTGACTAGCCTTGGTGTCACTCTTCGGCAGGGTTTACAGGTATTTCTGAAAGCTTTTGCGAACCACTCCTTACTTTTATCAGATTTCTAAGGTGCTAGTGGTTAGCATCAACCTAGGCTGTGTGTGAAACGGTACATTAATGACTGCAAATGCGCTCTCGGAAAACAAACTCTCACTGGGTATTTTACACGCCAGGAAGTCATGACTCAGCCATTCCCAAGTGACCTGAATTTGAAGCCAGAGCATTATTTCACCTAAAACGAGAAGCAAATGCCTGGATTAGGCTGTGTGGCTGTATGATCATGCTGTAATAAACCAATAATGCAGTTGGGCAATGTCCTCTATTACCCAAATGCATAAACATGATTCCTCCTGAAAATTTTGAGCTCTTTAGTGGCCCAAAGAATATTGTTTCTAGAAATACAAAATGAAATGTCTCCAGTAGTTTTTAGATAAAAAATGAGTGGCAAGTGCCTCTCTACTTGCTACCAGCACAGTTACATTAGAATTCTAAGGAGAGTATTTTGTAGCTCAGAAGCTGGCTTTTTGTTTTACTATTATTATTATTATTATTGTTGTTGTTATTATTATTATTAGAAAGTAAAACCTGTAGGACTTTGGGTCGCTGTAGCTCTGTTTTCCTTTTCCCCTGCATATGTCAAACTCCTCTGACATGGTGCTCATGTTCCAGTATGTAGGCAGTATAAAGGAAATGCCTGTATAAATAAGCAAAGGATTGTATAACTAAAGAACATTGGAAAGGGGAGAGTGATGCTCAGGATTGAACTTAGGGCCTCAAATACGTTGGGTAACCACTCTCACATTGAACTACAAATGCTGGTAAAGATTTGTATTCTAAAATGATATAGACAACCAAGGTATGGTAATGGCATACTCCCTGTACTGGATCAGGAGCCCACGTTCTCAAGCTGTCTCTACCAGAGGTGTTCTCCAGACACAGGGAAAGGCAGGTCCTCCCCACTGTAAAGAGCTCAGATAATGGCCTCTAGAGTCCCTTCACGTGGTGAGATTTACATTTGGAACTTCTAATAGTTAATTTTCCAACAAGTTTCTGAGATTTTTTTTTTTCCTTTAGGGTTTCCAAACTCTGAAGTAAGCCTAATATAAAAATCTGGATGATGGGTCAGCTATAGACACTTTGTTTTCTTTTTACAGCTTTACACAGTTCTTGCTTTTTAAACCAAAATGGAAGGGAATCTGAGGCTAGAGTGAGCCTCACTTCTTTGTGCTGTGAGCCTCTGTGCTGACCTACTTATCCCACACCATACTTAATTAATACACGTCTTGTTTTGGAAGCTTTATTGACAATGCGCCGCACCTCTAGAAGCCACCTTGAGGAAACCATACTTGGCACATTTTGCATCAAGAATTAGTGCCTTCCCAATCAACTGCCTCTGACCATGTAAGCATAGGTTCTCTGGTACTGGCCTTCACTGGCTAGGGTGGGTTTCTAGCCTACTGGGCGTGGGTACCCTAACAGTCTATTAAAGAACCATGAAGATACTCGCTGCTCCCTGACAAGTATTATTAGTTAGAAGACTAGAGTCCTGGTGGAGGAGTCACATGAATAATATTGTTCTAAATATTTAGAAAACACATACTGAACTATTTTCTTTTGGCCTCTGCTTTTTTGGTACAGCTAGATTGTCCATTCTACCCAGATTTATTTTCTAACCTAGTCTTCCATGTAGTTAAATATATTGCAAAGACCTATCGTTGGAATCCAAGTTGTTGGTTTATATTTTTAATTCAAAAGGCCTTGATTTAACAGTGAGCTTAAAGACTAATGGCTAAGGATCGTCACTTTAAAAACTGGAGGAAATGAATCAAATTACTTTTTAAGTATGGACTTGTAAAATATATAGAATCTACTTAAAATCAGCTGTGGTAAATGATTGTTTCACGGGATTCCATGAATAAATAAAATTTCTTGAAAGCTAAGTGTAGAAATGCATGTGCAGAGACACGTATGTCTAAGTGCAGTGGGGGCGAGAAGACGGATGGACAAGTGTAGTCTGTAGAAAACAAATAGAGACACGAATAACCGAGGGAAGTTTTCATGCAAATGGCTAGGAATCAGCATCTTCTGACTCTCACTGCCTTCTTACAGAGCCGTGGAAATGTTTCTTAGTTCAGTGTTGTGGAGTTTTCTGGTTCAGTGTTTCCCGTATTCCTTAGCTTGATTAAAGTTGAATTTTTGCAACTAAAATTAGTACGATATAATGTTGTGCTTTTCATAATGCATGTAGAATTGTTCTTTAAAACCTTATTATTTGAAAAATGAACTTAAGTCAGGCATGGTTGCGTCATTTTTTTATCTTAGCACTCAGGAAGTAGAGACAGGATTTGGAAGTCATTCTGGACTGTGTAGCTAGTTTGAGGCTAGCCTGAGCTAGGTGGTGAATGAGCCTCTGTCTCAAATGCTGACCCTGCCTCCCTGCAAAAAGTATGAAGGGAAAAAAAAAGATGAAAGAAAGCACTTAAAGCAACCTGACTCTTGCTGAGGGAAGCATATGTAAAAATGGACTATGTATGTCCATATATGTTCCTACCTAGGAAATAATGCTAAACAAAAGTACCACATTGAGAATAGCAATTGAGTAGGGATACACGTCAACCCACCCTGCTTTGTGCATAAAATAATAACATACGCCTAGTCATAATTGTAAACAAAATATCAGAATGTTATACCAACAATAAAAGAAAAATTAAAGATTTTAGCATAAAGGTAGAATTTAGAGGAGATGGTTCTTTTTCTTCATCCCCTCCCTCCACCACTTTTTTAAAGATGAAACCCAGGGTTTCATGATTGGCAAGCAATTGTCTACCACCAAGCTATACCCCTCAGCCAAGTGTACAAATCTTACTGAAAAATAATACTTTTTTGCTTTCCTGTTCTTGATGGTGACAGTGTTTATTATTTGATTATTATTTATTATTATTTGATTTCATTGTATCTGTGTCTATTTTCCACTGGGGGAAACGAGTGATGAAAATTTTAAGACCACTTTGAAAATGTAATTGAATATAGATCCTGGCAAAGGAACAGAATCTGGAGAGCTGTTTTCATGGCTCGAAAGAATTGTTGCCCTCAAAGCTCTGTGGGGATGATGGTGGTAGCACCTGACCAAAATGTCTCCACTGTACAGACGCTGTGGGACTTGATCATGTTCTCAAGGTTCGCCTATACTCCGCGCTGAAGAAGTGTGCCTTTAAAGCAATCAGACCTCATAGTATGGATTACAATATGCGTAGCAGAGAATATTTAGCTTTCCTCTAGAATTTTTCAAAGAAGCATTGGTGGGGAAACTGATCACGTCTTTTATGCAAAATAAAATAAAACAGATACAAGAAAACTAGAAAGATAAGTCGTCATTGAAAACAATGCAAAATCATACTTTAGTGATATTGAGTAGTTTCCAATGTATTATTATTATTATAAATTTTCTCAGATAAATGTCTTTGAAAATGGAACTAAAATAGTTGTCTTCCATTTTCCATTTTTTCCCCTTTCTGAGCCATGTTTTCCATTGTGCTGTTCTCAGTAACCAGCAAACAATGTTAATTTTAACTGAGGATCCATACACTTTTTCTACAGCTATTGGGACCTTTGAAAACACATCAGCATTGCTTACTGGAGGGTTATGATGCTGTTTAATATACTTTTCTTCTCACAATTAAATTAGATATTTTTTTCGCAGAGGGAAAACTCATAAAGGAAACAGCCTTAGAGATGTAATATGCTGTAACATATTTAAATAATTAGACTTCTGTCTCATTGAAATGTATGTGCTGTAGGTCCTATCGTGATAAAACCAGGAATATTAGTATGATTAGGAAATTACATCATGTCACAGCATAATTGATTGATTGATAGCTGAATGAAAACTAACCATCTAGTATGTGAAAATAAATGTGTTCCACAGCTCCTCGGGAGGAATGTCTGTGTCTACCCAGTTACAAGATGAGCAGATGAAATGCCTATCTTCCAAGCAAGATGGCATTGGTGTTCCTTCCCTTGGCTTGTTTCTGGAATGCTTTCATTATAGTAGCGTCAGGACAAAGAATAAGAGGATTTGAAGTGCTTAGTGTTCAGTTCCATGTGTAATTGTTCTTTAATACTTGTCTGATGGACACCCTCTTACTAATTGACTGGGCAATTAGTGCTTGGAAATTTACCTTCCTGAGTTCCAAGCATTAAATATAAAGCCCCACAAACACAAGCATTAATACTCTGGCACATGCTACTAGAGAATTGAATTGCCCAAACATTTAAATGATCATTAATTTTTAAGAAGCGTTTTGTCTTTCTTTGGCTGGTGTCTTTTTTTTCTCTCCTTCATTCTCTGTCTTTATCTTTTGAAGATCCCTGCTCACCCTTCTTCAGCACCACCCAGACCAGCACAGAAGGACCTGAGAAGCAAGACCACTGCAGGATTCCGTTTCAAAGCTGAACCAATATTCACCATTGACACATCCATTCATCTGTGCAGGGTCATTGGAAATCCTCTCTCTCTAGTTTTCCTTCCCTTCAGGGAGCAATGCTTAAAAGAGCAAACCCCTGGTGTGAAGAGATAGGAGAATTCTCAGCACGGCCAATGGTGCCAGGAATTGAATTAAAGTTGTCCATTTTCAGATGGCTGTCTATTGGAGCTCCCGGCACACGGAGGCAGCGTGCTCTCTGTGCATGCTTTGTTTACTTGAAATTTTATCCGCAGCGCTTCAATTTAATTTTTTTATGACAAAAGTTATATCATACCAAAAATATGCCAGGAGGGTAAAATCCACTAAGATGTGTGTTGGGCTGTAGAGTTATAGCATCTTATTAAATTCCCAGGCTTGCTTGAGGAAAAATAAAAATTTTAAGACTGTGTTTGTGTATGTGAACGTGAATACTGCTTCCAATCCTAGCACCTAAAGGAAAACAACAACAACAAAAGTTAAATAATTGCTGAATTCACTCCTCCCTTGAGGAACTTAAAATCAGATGTCACTGATTCTAAGAATTGTTGACATCTGCACATTTATTTTGGCGTAATTCACATTTGATACAACTGAACCTACAATTTTGTCTATCTTCACTTGCATTACGTCTTCTAAATGAGTGGCAATGTGGAGAAAGGAGTTGCCATTAAATCTCAGATGCCAGAACTCAGAAGTGTGGACAGTTCTTCAGATTAATTTCCTTTGCTCTCAAAGAAAATCTGTGCCACAATGTCTTAATTTACCAGGGAAAGTTAAAACTGTCATAATTAGATTCGTGATTGGGGAGAAAAGGAATTGAACCTATCAGTGGGGTGAAGATTGTTAACATAGACTCTCTTCCCAAGTCCCAGGGAGCAGTTTTTGACACTCGGTCATTTGGAGCAAGCTATAGCTACGGTTTCGCCATGTTTCTTTTTAAATCGTATCTGTTTTATTTGGAAATGGTCCGCAGTAACTTCAACACAATAGGACCTGAGCAAGCATTTGTCAGAGTTGACTGAGTGATGTTTAGTATTTCAATTGTTTGCTAATAACTAGTAGTTCTTTGTTTTGTCTAAAATTTTCTATTAAGATTATTTATCTCATGGGGGAGGGGGTGTGGCACATGTGAAACTTGGGGGACAACTTGTAAGAATCATTTCTCCCCTTCTACCGTGTGGGTCCCAGGCATTGAAGTTAGGTCATCAAGCTAGGAGGGAAGCTCGTTACTCTCTGAGCCAGGATACTGGCCCTTGTTTTTCTTTTCTTGACTCAACTGTATTAACATATGACATGTGTGTGTGCATGTGCGTATGTGTGTGTGCACAGAGAGTCCATACCTGTTTTGTGTTTTCTTGGCCAAATTCCACTTCATGCTGCAAATTATTTAATTCTACTATAATTCTTTAAATGCATTTCTAGGGTTCCATTTAAAAACTGGAGAAAATATCCTGCATATAATGTCTACAGAAGCAGCTTATTGTGAGGCAGCTTGACCATGCACCATAGTATCACCTTTGGGAAGGGAGCAGATGTGGCTTTGAGAGAGAGGTAGTGTTGGCGCACGCATTTTAATCTAACTAGGTGAAGGCAAATATACAGTAAGTACTGGGCTTGTACAAATAGCAAACTGGATTCTAAAGCAACCTAAAGCAGATCTTGAGGGATCAACCGCAACGATGAGAGGGCAGAGTGCATCATCATTGCGGGAGAGCGCCGTCCTCTGTGCTTCCACATACTCTGACACTTTTCAGACTTACCACAGAATATACGTAACATCATTCTTGACCAGAAAGGAAGAACGGAAAGGAGGGAGGGAGGTAGGGAGGGAGGGAGGGAGGGAGGGAGGGAGGGAAGAGGGAAGGAAGGAAAGGAAGAAGGAAGAGATTAAGAAAGACAGAAAGTTCTCTCTCCTTCTGCTCCTCATCAGGACCTTGGGAGCTCAGTCCGGTGCTCCAAGGTGGGGCTCTGTCATTTTCTTCATCTATCGTCACTGATTGTTCTTCATGGACGGGCTCGGTGGGAGCCTTCTCAGCTTGGTCGATCACCTTCCTGGACCTGGGGGGAGTTGGGAAGACCTTGGTCTTAGCATAGAGTGGGGAACCCTGATGGCTCCTTGGCCTTGAGAGGGAGGGAGGGGAGGTATGGGTGGAGGGGAGGGGAGGGAAGGGGGAGAAGGAGGGGAGAGAAAGGGGAGAAGGAGGGGAGGGAGGGGGGAGGAGGAGGGAAGGAGATGGAAATTTTTAAATATAAAAAAAAATAAACCATGAGAAAAAAAAAAAAAAAAAAAAAAAGAAAGACAGAAAGTTCTATACCATGTATAAAAATTTTTCTAGGTCTGTATTGTTATTTCCTTTATAAAAAATTTTAGTTAGCTAAAGAATACCTTCCACTGATGCAGTTAAACCAGTACTCCCCAGTGATCTGAATCTTTTAAAGAAATGCCATATCCGGTTGTCTTCAATATAAAATAACCTGTCAGAGTTACCACGGTGCAACTGCACATCTTCATTATCAGTCTGTACCCTCTAACCGTTAGGTATCCAACATTATTTAGACCACTCTTAGTATAAACTGTGTGAATGGAGTTTTACAAGTAGAGTAGAATGTGATTTAAACTGTCCATATTTTAACATCATATTTGTGCATTTTTATCTCTAAACATAGTGCATAAATATAAAAAGTATTTGTAGTGATCTTATTAACTTCTATGTGACAAGATGAATTGTTTGGTACCCATAAAATGTTAGAGATTTAAAAGCAGAGGAACCAGGTTTTTTTTTCTTTTAAACCCCAAAATACCAACACATAAACACATACATGAGGACCTCCATAATAAATTAAATAGGAATCTGAGAGCCTTGTTGAGAAGGACTAAAGCTGACCTACATTGTTGACATGTGGAGATGGAGAGGATGGCTAGCTGTTTTTGTCTAAGAGGTGAATGAGAGGCCTTGCTCACAGTTTGCCTGTGGGGCAGGAGGAGAAGATGGAGAAAGCCCAGCAGAGCCTAGTGACCCTTGGTTCTTTATGCACGTCTTCCGTGCCCTCCTTCAGGGCAATAGGTTAGCGGGTTTTGCCACTCGCCAGTGATATTTGGGCTAGAGTGGAGACTTTGAATTCACAAAAAAAGAGCCCCAGGAGCCAGGAGGTCTTCAAGAGCAGTCGATGTGAAATTCGAAGAGAACCGTGGGTGGGAATTCTAATTTTGAAATCCCTATTCTAAAATGTCAGTGTGATACGATGTCTGGCTGTTACAACTGGGACTGTGAGTTGGAAAGAAATCTAAATGACTGCCATGTGGCACTGTCCGTAAACTAAGTCCGTACATGACGACAGCCACGAACATATGAGCAGGAGCCGGGCAGGGAAAATCACGGACTCTGCAGCCAGCCTGGCAGTTTCAGGTGCTGGCTTCCACTGGTGGTAGCGGTGTGGCTTGGCTGACCACTCCCTCTCTCAGTGTTCTGTTGTTATAGTTGTTTGTTTGTGTTTGTTTTAATTCAAAGCATGAGGATAATGCTAGGGTGGTGCAGATCAGATTTGTTCTTCTGTCTGTAAAGCACTTAAAATAGTGTGTAGCCTACAGGAAATGCAGAAGTGCTGCCTAGCTATGTTTGTTATTCTCTTTGTTATCCTACTAGCCGCAACTTCATGCTACAATCACTGTAGTTGCTTGGAAAGTTCAGTGTTAATATCAGTGAAGCATTGGAAGGGCTAGGAAACATAAATCTTATTACCGCAAATTAATAAAGCAAACATTGGAGGGTTTTTGTGTTATGATTCTGAAGTCTTTCCCTCGTTGTCTTTAGCTCTTGGGGGACATCAGAGAAGTCTGATGGTGTTGATGATTTTTTTAAAAAAGTAACAAAATGCTGGTTTCTTTTTTGGATCATTTCATTTAATCCTCCACGTAACCTTTCTAGGAAGCTTTTTTCTTTGCACTTGGAATAGGGATATGGATGACAAATATGGTAAATATGGTGCATTTATCCCAGCCCTGCAGAAAGAGGCGGAGTATGTAGGATTCAGATGTAGAATAATTCACACATATGGTCAAGTTCAAACCCACTCTGGTCAGACTGAAGAAAAATGATAGTTCAGCAGGGTTGATAATTGTGAAGTGAAGATACTTTTAGGAGAAAAGATTTTTAAAGGTAGTTCATCTTGGTAAAAAAAAAAATGAATAAGATGCTCTGAGTAGTATAAAAAAATGATTTCTGGAAACTAGATGACATGTGCTACTTTTATTTCATTCTTCCAGCAACTGATAGCATCGGATCTTACCACAGTTCTACATTATTAAGAATCCCCGTGGAGCCATGTATTTTCCATGCATTCTGTAAACCATCTACCACTTGGTAGCAAATGATTTGAAATATTTGTTGGTGTTTTGGTAAAAAAAGTTGAGAGAGGACTAGAACTTACATTTTGATCACAGTTTGTTTTCTTCTAAATGGGAAACTTGCCTCTTTCTAGAAAGCACACAGCGACTGCTCCATAAAATTAGAAATAGACAAATCTGATACTGAGAATGAAGATGTGCTTTTCCATTATGCTTGGGTGGTGAGAAGTTGAATTATAAAAAATTGTAAACAGTTGGAGTAAACTTAAGTCCTTGTCCTAATTCTGTAGGTTTAGACTAGTGAATATTATTAGATAGGAAGTCACTATGCAAAAGGTGGTGATTGTGGGGATTTGGGGGTAAATGCTACTGCAGTGCATTTCTGTCTCCCTCTGTATGCTATACCTTTGATAATTAGCAAAACTGCCCAGGAAGTTATTGATATACATAATTACATCCATCTTTGTGGTAAAGAGAAAGTTCCCCACGATGTAACAGGTACAATCATTACATCTTACCAACTCTGTTAGCCTAATGCGAGGAAGCTACAGGACCATAGGATGTGCTCACTTGGAACCAATGCTGTCCTTCCAGATCACGTTGTAGACACTTGGGACTCCCTGTCCAGATAGCTCTGAGCCTTCTTCCATGTTGGGCTTTTTTTTCTGATGTTAGCATTACATGTCCTTAGCATCTCCCAGCTTCAAGCTAAGACAAAGAGGCCACTAAAGGGGAGGGACCCAGCAGGGGGTTGATAGAATATTCTTCTTCACCAGGTGTTAAGAGATGACAAGTAGTGAGGAAAGATAAAGTGGCTCAAGTCTGCCTCTGCCACTCAGAATACACAGTTCTAAATCTGAACCCAGCGTCCTTTTTTGCTTCTGAGGTTATAATTGTTATTCTTGAGTTAACATCTTGCTAAGTGTACGATTTCCCAAGTACTTCATAACTACATCAACCTTAAAACAACTTCAGTATTTAGACAGTGGCATCTTAAAGCAGTAGTCAATTCTTTCCAAACATCATCACGTTATGTATTTCCTAAAGAGCTATATGGGTCATTCTGAAAGTTGAATGTCTGTTAAGAATTTTAGTAGTCACTGCTGCTTATCACTCTTCTTTTGGTGTTGTAGGAGGCCTCTTGTTTGTTCCTGGCTGCTCAGCCCCGAAATAACCACACAGAAACTCTATTTATCAAATCACTGCTTGGCCAATAGCTTAAGCATATTTCTGACTAACTCATATCTTAAATTAACCCATTTCTATTATTTTATATTTTGCCAAGAGGCCCATGGCCTACCGACAATGTTCCGGATGGCAGCTTGCCTCTTTCCCCTCTGGTGGCTGTGTGATGTGTTCAGACTCTTCCTTCTTTCTCCCAGCATTCAGTATAGTTTTTTTCCCCGCCTAGTTCTACTCTGCCCTACCAACAGGCCAAGGCAGTTTCTTTATTCATTAACCAATAAAAGCAACACATATACAGAAGGACCTCCCACATCACTTTGGTACAATTTTTTCTAAAGTAAGAATGACTTGGCTAGGAAGTCCTGTTATTCTAGCATTTCCTTTCTTGTCATTCGGAGCAAAAGCTTCATTCTCAACTATGATTTTCTTGTGCTTTTTTTTTCTTTTAGAGGTGATGGATTTTCCTTGATGTCTATGCATTCTCTTTTACCTTTACGCTTCTCATGTCCAGCTATGCTCTTGCCTGGAATTGGGGTGATAGTCAACAGAGACTGTGTGAAAAAGCATGAGTCTACATACAAGCCCAAAAGTAAAAAGGAAGTGATAATTGCCTCTTAAACAGGTTTGAGGGACGATATAAAGGAATCGAAAAACTACTGCACATGCCCTGAGCACCTACCAGCACATTCTTTCCCCCTCACTGTTTGTTTAAAACTTGAACCCTCAATTCTGACTCTTATCTTCTTGAAGACTCTGTTTCATCCATTATCTTTCCTGCCCCATCCTTTTCTTTCTATAGCCTATAACCTGGTTCACAGCATTCCTAGAAAAGGCTAGAGGGTTTATGTGTTCATCTTTGTGAGCCTCAGTTACTCAACTTTATCTGCCCCTAGAAAAGAAACAGAAAGTGCACAGCCAGATGGGTGTGGCTGGGTTTCATTGGAAGCATTCAGAGATGATGCCAGACTGTGTTGGGTACCACTTGAGCCATCACTGAGGGTAATGATGAAGATTTGCACATGTCATGAAAGCCCTCGATTTGCTTTTCTTTTAGCACCACATAAGCAAGTACTTATCTTTATTACTGTGTTTTGAAGAAAATTCATTTGTTCCTAAATCAACTCATAGTGGCTTCTGAGCATTTTGGTGATCTTCCATTCCCAGTTACCCGCTCTAGCTGCCTTAGATCCTACTTTCTGTGGCTTTAAATATTCTTCGCCATGGTCTTTTGCAGCATCATATCTCTGTCTCTGTATTTCCTCCCTTCATTCTTGAATCCCTCCTGGTCCCCATTGCCTCCTCCTAAATTGTGGCTTTGACTCAAGGATTCTGTTCTCCATCTCCTCTACACTCCTTTCCACTGTACTGTCTCCCATTTCTTAGATCCACAGGATCTATCCCGCCATATAGAAAACAATACCAATCCCTCAGTAGGACCTAATGTAACATTCTTCACAATTCCTCTAGTTACTGTTTAACAGATGTCTCATAATTATTTCTGTCTTAACAATGATGCCCATAGAATATTCTCCTTCTTTTCCATCACTGCACCAGTCTTAATTACTGGCTTATCCTTGGGACAGTACCTCTATAATGTTCCATCAGTATCTCCTTTCCTTTTGTTAAGGTGGTAGACCTGCTTCCGTTTATCTAATATCTGATTCCTGTGCATATTGCTGTTCATAAAATGCTAAGGAACAGACCAGAACTATACTTTATGTTGGCAATCTGACAGAATCTGGATATGTAATTCCTTTGTCATCTAAAGTCAAGATTCCTGTCCACCCTTACCCCACCACAGGTAATTGATACCCACTTCCATCCTGTCTTTAAACTAATATAAGGCTACTCCATTGCCTGAAAGTGACAGTAGCACTTGGTGTCATTTGTGATCTTGATGGATTTTTCTCAAGCAGCAACCCCCTGTCTCTCTGTATCCTAATAGATAATTTTTTCCAGTTTTTTGGGATATGGCTCACTGTTAAATGCTTCTCATAGTTATAAGGTTTAGAACTGCCTTTGGTTTGCTCACTGCTCTGGAGATAGTGGATAAGTGCCAGCAGTGTATGGAACTATACGTCCTAGCATTTAGAACAGAAGGTTTCACTTGTACTAAGACTTCTAGACCAGGAATGCTGTTATCACATAGTATCAATTAACTAATTGATACTATGATCCTATTTCTCTCTCTCTTTCTCTCTCTCTCTCTCTCTCTCTCTCTCTCTCTCTCTGTGTGTGTGTGTGTGTGTGTGTGTGTGTGTGTGCGTGGGGGGAGGGGTTGGGGGGGGTAGGTAGGTATATTGCCACAACATTCATGGAAAGGTGACAACATCCATTTGTTTGTTCTCTTCTTCTACTGTGTAGGACTCGGGGATTGAACTCAGGTCCTCACACGTTTACTCCAGTCCCTTTACATGCTTAGCCATCTGGTAGCCCTAGCACTATTTTTTTTAATAATTATGTAAATTTTCATGATTCAGAGTCTGCAAGATGTTGTGTCTCAGAACTATATTTTTTTGAGGTTTTCAGTGTTTTCTCTGTTAGCTATTTCCTCATAATTGTAAGGAGAGAAGGAAAGGAGATAAGATATTCACTAGCCAACATGCCAGGACTACGAAGGTGAAGGATAAAATTAAGCCTGAGATGCTTTAAGACGTAAGGGGAAAAGATTGAATTCTCAGAGTGTGTTTGTTGTTGTCTATTTGCTTGTCTGTCTCATGCAGATATATATGGAAGAATATTTGCTGTTAGCTTTTTTTAAACACAGGAATTTTTTTAAGTGGTGAAACTGAATCATGAACAAGCATGGTAAGGCCAGTAATAGGCATTCTTGATCCTTGAAATCTTAGCAGAACAACGATACGGCATTGTTGTTGAAAATAGCTATGTATATGACTTCCCTATATCTTCAGACTTCATTTGGCCATACAAACAAAGGCTAAAACATAAGATCATCATTGTTCAAAAATTTCTAACTAGGACAGTATCCCACTACGACCTTCATCCTGTTATGCACGATCGAACTAAGTGTATTTGTGTGCTGTGAGTTCTCAGTGTTAGTCTTTATGTATGTAGTTATCTTCCCTAGCTGTGTTCCACAACTTAGAAATTAAGACCAAGACATTTCATGCCAGTTCTTCATAACCGTGTGTTAAATCTGATAAAGTATATATTACCTAGTTATTCTATCCTTAATTAAAATTCATAATTAAACATAAAGCTCTATCATTACAGAAAGTTATTTTTAGAACTCACCCAAAGAATAATCCATATCCCTACTGTTACTATTGTTGTATTACTTCTTTGACATCTGAAAACTCTTAGATGTGGTAATAAAAAGCTACTATTTGGGAACAAGGGTGTAGCTCAGCATGCCCAAGGCCCTAGGTTCTATCTTCAGTAAAACAACAAAAAAGGCAATGTACAAAGCATGCATTACTTTTTAAAAAACATTCATAAATGAGTCATGAATGAAGTTATTCAAGGTTATCAGAGGGTACTTCAAAGGCCCTGAAGGGATCCTGCTCTTCGTTTTTGTCTGTTTTTTAACTCTAGCTGTGAATCATTTAGGGAAGCAAGATGGGTTTTCTAGCAGTTCCATACACTGGTTTACGCTTTTGTGACTGTGGAAATGAATTCAGCCAAGACTTAAAGAAACAGGAAGATATTTTGTTCTGGAGGGCATATGATTTCACAAGAGAATGAAATATGTCTCATTCCTACTTTGTGAGGCAAAGAATGCATTCCACAAAATCAGATGAAACAAGTCATTAATTTAAGCCTCAATTCTCATGATTCTATCAATTCAGAAAGCCAAAATCAGTTATGGAGGTTGATTTGCTCCAGTTAGGAGATCGTAGAGTTGGGAGAAAGGGAGAGGAATAGGTTGCCTGAGAGAGGAATCATCCAGCAACATTATCCTTCTGAACATATACTTATGGTTGGGTGTAAACTGTTGTTGGGTCTACTTTTTTTCTTGCTATCTCTATGAATCTTTATTCTTTCAGGATATCCACAATCCTGTTTGAAAGTTTCATTGCATCATCTCTTGGGTCAGCTGTTAGTAAGCAAAACACATTTTATGAGAAGTTTGTTTCCTGAATCTACATTGAAAACCTTCCCTTATGTCTTATGAGCATATTTTTAAAGGAAAAATCCAACTTCTCCTTATGTATTGTAATGTATGGGGCTATAAATTTGGGATGTGCGCTACTGATAGTATAGACAGTGGAGTTTTGATTGTCATATGCATATTGTAGCATATGCATCATTGTACATGGAAATTATTCTTCTCCCTGGGGTGGGTAACAGTATCTCCCCCTCTTATCAAAAGAAGTTAAGTTAAATCTCATGACCACCCTTGGTGTATATAAATAATAAATATCCATTACAGTCCTTTAATATTCACTGACTAGTTTGTACTGCTGCAAATCGGGAAGAAAGGGAGGAGAAAAATGTCACATTTCAAAGAATGCAACCTAAAGGATAGTATCTCATAAGATAATATGCTATTTGTAACTGTTAACACAAAGGTCGACATTTCTTCACAGACTCCATTCAGAACATCATTTTCTATATTTTGTCTTATTGAAAGTGACTTTTTCCTCATAATTACCACAACATATTTGTATCTGGTATAACTTTGTGCGATTTGTCAGAATCAAGTGATAGGGAGACATTTTTATAAGATTCGAGATGCTGACGAGGAAAACCTTGATGGTTAGTACCAATTATCAGTTATAAAATCCTCCGTTACCATTTGTTAGCAAGTCCCCAGTTGAAAACCTTTCACCAGGTTGGCACCAGCCTAAAATTTGCTATACGATGAATATAATTCAGCACTAATAGAAGATGACTGTAATTTCACATACATTTAAAATAGAAAAAATAAAATTATTGCAATAAATCTAACATCACAAGCAACCAATTCAGGGAGCTTAATTATGACACTACTAAATGTGAAAATCTATTCAGTGCTAGGAACGCTTTTCACATTACATTCACGCTGAAGATTGGCTGCTAAGAGCTCATTACTGGTATTTTTCTAAAGAGTGGTTTATTAAACACAGTTACCTAATAAGCATCTTTGGTGGTGCAAATTGCTGAAAACAGTAATGAGCCTGATTAGACTTCATTTCAATTACGACAGCTTGTCTAAGAAAAAATACTCTGTGTGTGTGTGTGTGCGTGTGTGTGTGTATTTGCGCGTGCGTGCGTGCGTGTTTGTTGTGTAATCCCAATGCTTAGAATCTTTTCCATGGCTCACTAATGAAGAGAGAATTGTCCAAATCATCGTCTAATTTACTCACTGGAAAGCTGGATGGACAAAATGGAGTCACAATCGTGTTTGCTTAAGAAAAGGGAAGGCTTCGCTGACTAATGTATCGAAATAAGGTCACCCTTGGTCTTTTTCTTTCCCTTGCCCCCTCCTCCTGTTTTCTTGGGCATATAAAGTGATGAAGAGAATAGAAACTTAAAAAACCTGATTCACGCGCCTTATTTTGTGGAGGTTATTCTCTCCAGATTCAAGGACTCACCTTGCAGTTCTGTTTTAGCCATGGACTGACTACTTAAAAATCATAGCATCAACTATCAGTTCCATTTTTAATCCTCATGTACATGTATGGAGAGAAGACACGAGCTTTATAAATGTGCATCAGTATTTCTGAAAGTGTGTAAGAGCAATTGAGAGCGATCAAACTTTTTTTAATTTTTTTTAAAAAAATGTATTATTGAGCTGCATTTTACAGCTAACCTCTTATTAAATCATGCCTGGAATTTTACTACTCAAATTGAAAAAAAAAAAAAACCCTTAATGTAAAAAGCCTTTAAGTGATTAGGCTGCCACTGTGCCATTGTTGTCATCTGGGCTCCCCAGGAATAATGTAATGACGCTTCTGGGATCTATGGCAAGGGACGTAAGTCACTACTTCATGGTATACTTTAATAGATTCTTTAAAAGTATAATATAATTTGACATTGAACTGGATAAAATAATTTCTGTGGCAAAATATCAAAATAATGGCTAGATGTAGATGCATTAAATAAAAAAAAGGCACGATAAAAACACTTTATCTGAAAATCCTTCATGAGTTTGATAAGTAATCAGATAATAGTCATGGATTAAACATAAAATATAAGTGGAATTACCATCCTCTCGTGGTCATTCTTATGGTTTCTTAAAAGATTATTACAAAGAAGAGCACTTCCAGGTGTACCAGTTCAGTGCTCAGAAAAATGCCAAAGGACCTATGATTTATCATGAAGTCTATGGCCTGTTTACTAAAAAGAACACTTTATGGAGAAAAACTAGAAATCGGTCTAATTAGCAAGTGTGTCCTACCTAGTTCTGTGGTTTTGTTGCTGTTTTTGTTTGTTTGCGCTCCAGGATCCCAGACTCAACACCCTGAATCCTGTGTCTGTGCTACTACGCCCACCTTACCCAATTATATGTTTAAATTCATGTCTCTGCTTTCGTGTAAACTCAGTTGTTTCCCGAAATGAGTACTCAATTAAAGAAATAAATATTCATAATGTATTTTGAGGTTGTAAATAAGATTTTTATAAACGCGTTTCTTCTTGAGACGTTTGATCTTGATTAAGTCATAAGTTAAAAAAATGTAGATTAAAAACAATAAGTAATGCTTACTCTGATAAAAATATGATGTGCATGATACATGTTAGTTAAAACATGCGTAGTGTGATTCATGAGGCTGCGGGTCAACTCTGCTGCAGAGCCTGTGCTTAGCATGCACAGGGCTCTGGGCTCTATCCCCAGCACCTAACCCCAAAAGCACTTGTTCTTAAAAATCTGCTAGAAAGTGTTCCAGGGTGAGAAATAATCAACTGTAAGTCTAAGAAATCATAGGTTCCTTTCAGGATGAAAACAGTTATTAAAATCTTTTTTCACTTCTCTTTCTTTCCTCCCATTTCTCTTTGATTTTTCAAAATTACACACATGCAAACACATGTGCGTGCACGCACGCGCGCGCGCACACACACACACACACACACACACACACACCTGTATTTGACTTTCTGTGAAGCTTATATGTGTCAACTTATAGTTTTGTATAGATGCTGGCTTTGCTGTTGCTTAGGGAATTTGTGTGAATATGATAACAATTTTAAAAAGAAGTAGCGGGATTTGGGGGCTTTGCCCAACTTATTCTTTTAACACAAGCAGCCACAACTGACACGAATTAAAAGAATAGTTCCAATACTGTCTTGACATGATGGGGGAGGGTATGTGTGTGCGGCATCTGTTTTTGTGCAGTTGCCTGTGTGTGCACATGTAGAGGCTAAAGGTTGACAATGAGTATCTTGCTCTCTGTCCCTCCTGCTCTTAGCAGTTTCCAGTAGCTTAGCTGTTGAGTGTTTGCTTCCTCCAGGATGGGAAACACCTCTTGCTTTGAGGACACTGCCCCCTCTCCTGCTACTGTCTCCTCGTGCAGCATTCCATATCTTCCCCCGTTGAGTATGCCGATGGCACTAATGGTTTGGTTTTTCATTCGCACCACACTTTCTTTACCTGGAACTCAGAACACCCCGAAGACAGGTGGAGCTCCTGTGCAATCAGTTCATTGTGGAATAGGGCGGTGTGTGAAGACTACAAAGGTAATGGAACCCCGCCTGGCTCCTGTGAAGAACTCTTGCCTTGAGCTCCCAGCATATAGCAGTGTGTTCTAAAGCAGTTTGTCTTCATGCGTCCTCTCATATAGAAAATAACAATGCACAACCTACCAGAACTCATTTTGTATGTGGCTTTTCCTACTGCTTTCAGATCAAAGTTATTGTCTTCAGGCTGGATTAAATTATACAGAGGTCCCCAGAGTGAAGGACACTGAATTCATGCACTGTATCACCCAACCCTCACTATAGAGAATTTTTTCCAATGTCCAAGACACTATTCTTTACTACATTAAAAATTAATGTACAGATTGCCAAAAGAGAAGAAAATTGCATAAATAACCTAAACAAATTTTTTGTATGCGTGTGGTTTCAGGATTTCAACTCACCTAAAAAGTTTTTAAGGAAAATAGTTGAAAGGCTTTAGTCTAATACACAAATTAATTCTAACTCCTTGTTGAATGAGAGAACTCTCAGCCTAAATAGGCAACTTTCTTGTTTGTTCTATGGAAAGTATCTCTTGAAAAGAAGATTGTGAAGGAATACAGAAAAGAATATGGATGGAAACTCCATCTTTTGCAAAATCATGGTGTATGTGGAGATTCTAAATTTGTCGGTTGAGCTTTGTCAACTTGCTATGGTGACCATGCATGGAATTCAATTTAAATATAATTAAATTAGAGGTTGGGTAGCTGGCTTAGTGGTTAAGAGCACTGGCTGCTCTTCAACAGGACCTGGGTTCAATTCTCAGCACCAGCGTGGTGACTCACAACAATCTGTGACTCCAGTTCCGGGGATGTGACATCACCTTATGCCCTTTTTGTGTACCAGACACATGTGTGGTGCACAGACATATAATCAGGCAGAACATCCACACAAATAAAATACATTTAAAATAAATAAGTATAACAAAGTCAAGCATTGGGTTTAGATCTTTCTAATAAAGGCTTCATGGGCAAGTAAATGTTTACAATTAGCTATGTGTGCACAGCAGTTACCATGACAGCTAAGAATCATGAATGAGGAAGTAAACAGAAAACTAATAAGTCAAGATGGCACCGAGCCTAGATTGTGTCACTAAAAGTGCAAATGCATGTCCTATGGCTATATGGTATTTTCCAAATCAGCCTTAATAACCTCAGTCTCAGAAAGTGGGAATTTGAATCACCAAAATTCATTTTCAAAAGAAAGATTCAAACCCTTTAGGAATATGTTATACTTTGAGTATCTATATTGCTTGTTCTAGGCCGGATGCCATGAATATAGCATTGGGGGTCTCTGGTTGTGTTAACCCCATTTACTCCTGCATGCTACAGCTCACCTGTTATTTACACACACAAGAGGATTGATTCTGCAGAACAAGGGGAGTGCCGGGTTGTGACACAGAACATACATATTCATTAGCTCCAGAAGTCCCTATGGACAGATGTGGTATGTCCTGATGATCTTTGTATGACAAACAGAACTGGAGGAAGGGTAGATAGCCTTAATGGATTGAAAAATATACATGGGAGAAGAGACAGCGTGAGAAATGAGGGGCTGTAAGGTAACAACGTTAAAGGTTAACAACAAGGCACTGTTGTGACTGATTATAAATTGCCTAAAATCCAGAGGTAGCATAGCAGCGCAACATTTGCCTTGATGTGCAGAAGCCAGCCCTCTCACCTTGGGCTCTTTCTCATGTGTGGGTCGACGGCAGCTGGCACTAGCTGCTCAGGGCACAAATCCCTTTTGTATTCTCAGTCATACATGGTCACATGGTCATTTCACATTGTGAATTATTCTAGGTTGTACATAGAGTGTAGCCCTGGTCTATACTTTTTTAACGATTATTATGATTATGATTATGAACTTTGTCATAATCCAAAAACATTTTTTTAACTGTCCCTCATCTTTGAACACAAAAAGATGTCAAATTTGTAGTTTTAAGCTTCATGTGAGTATTCAGTTATAAAGATTGATTTAAGTAATGGAAATCTTAAGGACCCCCCCCCCCCCAGGGAAAAAATGTGCTTGTTTGAATTATAATCATGATTTCGTGAGGTGCTTTAAATCATATGATGCATATCCTAATCATATATTGAACACAAACTTTAAGGCCTCAAGATATCCTTCTTTGATATAATTTGCTTTGTATAAGTATTTGCTTTTATTCTGCACGACATAGAGTCAATCATTTAAATTTTTATTTATTGTTTCTCCGAGGGAGCCTCATACAGTTCTGACTATACCATTCTGGCTGTCTTGGAACTCGCTATGTAGTCAAGGCTGGCGCCAACTCACAATGTTCCTCTTGTCTCCTCCTCCCGAGTTCCATATTAAAAATAATGACCAATTAGTTCCATACATAGTGAGTTTCATCCTCAGTTTTCAGTATCGGCATATAGTCTCTGTTTCATTTGGTCATATTCTTATGAGTAAACATTTTCTTTCTTTAGCTAGAATTTAATGTGTTCCAGGAAATCTGATTCAAATCATAAGTTATCTACAAGCTAAATTTAAGGACAAAATATATGCCATCCTAGTTCAAATTATTATGCCTGTAATGAACACAAGCGCTTAATAAACCCAAAATAATGACCTGTGAAACAAGCCCCGTCACCTCCTCGCGATCTGTCTCATTGGGGGTGTCTTAACCTCTTGAAAGTTGTGCTAAGGTTGATGTAGTTGACTATTAAATCTTGTATTGCCCTGTGATGTCAGTCTCCATAGCACGTTAAAAGGAGAATAATATTAAGAATGATGGAGGTGGACTTAGCGAAAATAGCGAGAAATAATATCTGAGAATCAAAGCAATGGGAAAACTGACTTTGAAATCACAGACGAGGTTCCTTACCACACCATTATCCATCACTCCACGCTGCTGTCCTAATGACACCATCAAGACAAACACCATCAATTCATTTTCCGGTGCTCTGATTAACAGGGCAAGAATACTTTCTTATTAAAAAGTAGTATTTGGAAATTTTTTTTTCCTTCCAAAAAGTCTACATTAAAAAAGAAAGAAAGAGAAAAAGGTTTTTAACTAAAAATCAATTGCTGCTTGTCAAGAAATCCACTTCATTGAAAACAAAATTCAAGCTTTTGAAGCTCTTAGAGGGGTATGAGCCACGCAGCCCGTAAGCTATGGGTTAGGTACTGGGAAAACGAGACTGAGGAACAGGGTATTGTGTCCAGAGAGGAAGCTGCTTACCTGATCTAGCATACCACTGCCAGACAGAGGTGAAGTGACCCATCTTTTCACTAGGTCTTAAATGAGTACTGTGGAGACCAGGTTGTTTGGTTGGTTTGTTTGTTGAATACTGTTAAGGCACCTGTGTGTTGAAATCCTGTGCTGGAGAAACTGAACTCAAGATTGCAAACTGCTTATTGCCCTCCCTGCCTGAAAGCTGTGTTTCTGCCAGAGGGTGAAGTAGCCAAATTAGATTTGATCTGAGGACCAATTAGTCAGAAATACCTTCAGTACCCTCTAAAAGGACTCTCTCATACAAATATGGTGGGATTGGGAAGTGTTTTTAGATGATTGCAGCTTGGAATTTTGAGGCTTGAAAGTGACTTGAAGAGAAAAATTATTTGACAGTATTAGTACATAGTATCTGAGACTGCAGATTAAAATCAGTCATTGCTTGTAAATCTTTTCGCCCCTTAAATTGAGACAAAAATAATATTAAAGATAAAGAAAACTACATGAAAGCCACTTTTTTAGGTTTTTTTTCACTTATTTATTTTTAAGAGAGAGTCTCACCACATAGCTCAGGATAGACATCCAGTCATTCTTTTGCTTTGGCTTTTCACCTACTTGAGTTACAGACCCATCCCTCTTCACCCAGCCAGCAATTTGAATTCTGAAACCTTTTTGATTATGGCGATCTTACACCTTGTTTTTCTGAGTATGAACTAATTTCTATACCTTTCTTGTAACAACATTCACACTAGAAATTTTCCTTTTCAGTGGCTGTCTTGAATTAGAAAGAAAGGAAGAAAAGGAAAAAAGAAAGAGTAGAATAGTTTTACTTTTCTTTTTTTTTTTTTTTTTTTTTTTTTTTTTTTTTTTTTTTTTTTTTGCCCTTGTATTTTGTGTTTAAATTACCTGTGGCGTTTTCAAAATAAAAGAGACAAGCAATGTTTGTGTGGTTCACACTTGGGAAATATTTTTACAAAACACATTCTTTCTGTAGGTCTTCTTGCAACCTAGTAAGGGGCTGGCCACTAGCCTCTCCATTTTACACCAAAGTCAAGATGAGCTTAAGGCACTTAGCCAAAGATGAGAATAAGGAGAGTTGGATAATGTTCTGAACTTCTTTCTTTAAAAAAAAAAAAATGAAATATAACTCTCTGTGTGTGTGTGTGTGTGCGCGCGCGCACACGCGCGCGTGCGTGCGCGCGCATGTGCACATACATGCATGCCACGGTGTATGTGGAAATTGAAGACAACTTTATGCAGTGAGCTCTTTCTTTCCACCTATACTTAGGAATCAGGGTTGAATTTAGGCCGTCATGTTTGTGCAAGCTCCTTTTTAGGCTGAGCCATTTTGCTGGCCCTAGAACTTCGTTGTTATACATAATAGTCTCCAAGCCTACAGAACACACAGAAAATGAACCCCCAAACTTGAAGGGGGCAATCTTGTTTGGACGAGGCCATTATAAAAATAAACAAGAGTCTAATCTTAAAGGATTTTAAGGAAATTATAGCATGAAATTAAGAGTAAACAAAGCAGAAATTCCCCTCATTTAACTTCCTCACAGAGCTCTGAGGCTTTTTATATAGAAAGTTCTCAATTTGTTTACTAAATAAGTTTGAGAATATCTGTATGAAATTCATACTGTAAATGACTGATTTTCGAGTGTGTCCATTGGAACTGAGTAGAGACAAAATTCACTGAGCTTTTCCTCCACCCTTTCCTAACTCGTAGATTGCCTTTTAAGTCCAGCAAACCTTAGGAAATGGAGTGGCAAGTTTTGCCGATCCAAGGGGTCATGCTGGTCTCCTTGCTGCTCCAGATGAGTAGACAAAGGGAAAGAGCTTCAGAATATGACCAAACATTTTACTAGCTCCTCCCTCCTTTGACGAAACGCAATGAGTAAATATTGCAGGGAGCCAGTGTCTGGAGCCAGAGGGGTTTGCAGCCCCTCCTTCTGAAAGTTCTTTTCTGCTAAAGTTGTATTTGGGGGCCAATGAATCTTGAAAGTTTTATGTACTTGTTCTGCCATTCCCAATGTAAGGGATGATGAATTTGCTGCATTAACAGACCGTGGAAACTCTAAACCCTTATAATTACTTTGCTCTATTTATCCCAACAACGATTGCTTTCTACAAAGAATCTTGATTAATATTATATTAAGATTCTTAAGTATTTTTTTAAAAAAAATAATGAAAAGGTCAGCGGTACAGTCACCCACAGAACATTATGGGCATGTCATCACATGAGCACTGCTGCACAGGTACCCAAGAGCAAGCCTGCTGCACTATAGTGTTTGCCTTGGGTCTTTACCCTTGTGAGACTGAAGAAAGCTACAGATGAAGCGGCCCTTAGCAGCAGGCAGAGGGGCCCCATGGGAACACAGCTGAAACATAAATCGCCAGACCTAGAACTGATAAATCTCACAAGTATTAAGGTGAGGTACTAAGTAAGTGGCTCCAGGTAATTCTAGAAATATATGCTAATGATAGATTCTAGGAGACCTACCTGTTTATCTGTAATTCTCTCCCCTTCCTATATATTATTTTCTTCACTTTTGCTATTGTTTTTCTTTAAACTTCGGAAACGGTGGCAGAACTTTAGTCATTTTGGTGGTTAAGCTTCAAAACTCACTAAAGACCAAAATGCAAACTGTAAGGCAGTGACTGCTTAGGGACCAGATTCTAAAATCGTCAATCATGAGAAGAGTGGCAAATGCCATCCACCTCCCTGCTCTGTTGTATTCAAGACAGAGAGATGCTCAGTTAGACGTTCACAGTTCATCCTGTGGCAAGAAAAGGAGAACAGAGCCTCAGAGACTGCACCATAGAATCCACCATCTATAGATAACCATCAAGTTAATTTTCTATAACTTTGTTAATTATTTTGAAACATAAATACATTTTGCTGTGAAATGTGCTAGCTATGGTAATAAATGTCTCATATTTCACAAAGTAAATGTTGACATTTTTTGAACAATTTTTCAATTATCTTTAAAGGCGGTAGGAGTTGTTTTCCTCTATTCTATGGAGGGGCTGGGGAAGAAGTTATGCGAGCCAAGGTAGCCCTCTGTAGCATAGGCTGTCCTCTAATTCATGCACTTCCCACCTCAGCCTCCCAATACTGAGTTTAGAAGCATGGACCAAGACGCCTGACTCTTTTCTGATTTTTGTTTTTCTTGTATTATGGATAATGATTCCAAACAAAAGTGGGAGTTACTGTTCTGGAAACAAGTTTCTAAAATGTAAGATAGGGTCATTACCAGAACGTGGTTTTATTTTTTTATGTTCAATGGAAAAAAAATCACGTCAAAGCTGCTTATAAAAACTCATCTGATTGCTTGAATACCAGGTTAGGTGGCAGGAGCCTTCTGCTCTCACAGGTGGCAATAATGCAGTAAACCAGGACAGGATACCTTTGTCCAAAAACATTGGGTGCCACATTGTCTTCCACTTTATCACCACCAATAAACAAGGATAACACCAGCAATGGATTTGGTGCCCCCTCCACGTAGTGCTAAGATTTCAGCCCTAGTGAATGGGCTCTTTATGCTCACAAGGCCCCACCAGGCTCCCGAACACTGACTTTGGTGGATCCTACCAATATCAGGATCCAGGTTATGTTTAAAGATTATCCTTTGCTCTCCTAGACAATCCTGTTTCCTCCAGGTGTTTAACTCAAGCTTTCCTGTCTCAGGTTTGCTAAGGTTATGGTTACTTAGTATACAACCATAGGTAAACTTTTCATTACCTCAATAAGCATATCCAATGGAGTGAGTATTACAATAAGTTACTTTGATGGATAAGATCTTCACTTAATTTCAGATGAAGTAGAAATGTTTGGAAATTCAATTAGTTTTGCTACATTTAAATCTGCACATAAATCCTCAGTTTAAGTGGGCAATCCATTTTGCTCAAACTGCATAGACTTATCTTTTACAGCAATGGTAATATATTAAAATCAGGTTTGCATTTTCATAAATTCATAAGAAAACTTTATTTTAACCAAGACAGGCATAGAGGTCCCACACCTTTTTTTTTCCTTTTCAATTATTCTCTATTTAAAGCTGTTTCACTTTTATTAAAGGTTATTAACTAACTGTAACAAATAGATATGAATTAACTGGAAGGAAGCTGAATCCTTTCATTTTGTGTTCTTGCATGCACATGTGTGTATGTGTACATGCATAGGTGGGTACTTGCTCACTTATGCGCTGTGCTAAGTTCCATTGCCTGTGACTTCTAAATTATTTTATGAGCTGCTTTTTCATGTTTCCTCTTTATCAATCTAATAAAATGCCCAGTCGTGGCACGTGTACTACCATTTTCACTACTCAGTGTTGTCAGGCATTTTTTTTTTTTTAAGGAAAAAAGATCCTAATGGAAATTACTTGAAAATAATCATGGGATGAATGATCTGTAGGCCTTTTAGTTCTACACTGCAGTCACATTTATAGTCTCTCCTTTTCGTAAAGCTTCAGATAAATCTCTTGATGCAAGAAGAATGCAGATACTGATGGCTTGCGATTGGTTCCTGGTGATTTGCCCTTAATCATTTCCAGTTGCGTTTAATGAAAGTATAGTTCCTGAGAAGCCGCTTCATTAAAACTGCATCTTTCCCTCCCTCTAAGTGTGGTTTCAGTCATTTTGTCCATTTTGTGGTGTATTTCTCTCCTCTAAGAAAGTAATGATCGAGAAGGCAGAAACAATTAGGAAAATCACTTTTGTTCTCCCTGGAACTCTGCTCACCCCTCCCTGTGTCTCTGAGTGGAAGGATAAAGGTGTGCTTCTTTGGGGTTCGCAATGCTGTTTTACTGATTGACTAAATTGTTTAAAGTATATCCAGCCCTCAGAGCATATATAATATTTGGAGAAAAGTAAAGGGTCTGTTGCATATACAAAAGAATATGATCTTTGGTATTTTTACTAAACACACACACACACACAGGGAGAGAGAGAGAAAGGGATAGAGAGAGAGGGGGAGGGAGAGCGAGGGAAGGAGGGAGAGGTTGATTAACTTGTGCAGCATTCAAACTTAATTTCATTGAGTTGGTGACTCGCAAATGAATATCTGCATGGATCCTTTTAAAAAATCCAAATGCAAATGAGTACAACTGCAGTAAACTATATTTGCAAATGAATCCTGTTGCTTTATTCATTTATTGTGTAATTACTGCAATCCTTCCCACCTTGTTTTCAGTATTTCTTAATCATTAAGTCGGAAGCATGACAGCAGTGCCAGCCCTGGCATGATTCTCTTTGACTAAAACCTTGTAAATTAACACAATTAGCACAGCATCCTCCTGCTAATTAACTTCCACTGTCTGGTGCAGTGGTTTTGCAAACAAGGAAGAGGGAGTCAGAAGGGAATCAACATGCCATTCTGTTACCAAACTGTGTGCTCTGTTCAGTTTAGCTCAGCGAGTCAACGCTGGCCATGTCAGAAGCCAGAGTCAGGCAGTGAAGAGCTGGAGTGCTTGGGGGAGGAGAACAGAGGGGAGAAGAGCTGTCAACACTGCTGGGGGAATTCAGAAGGGAACCGAGCGATGCCACAGATGCTTCATTTAGACCAGGTCTTCTTCTTATCAAGGATTCCTTGCCAGAGGGCACAAGATGGTTTGCAAAATTCACTTTGGGTAATACAAAAGAGATTAAGGAGGGTATCTTAAAACAGCTGTAGCAGGAAGGGAAGTGTTCCTTCCAAGTGAGCAGAGATTAGAGCTAAGATGAACAAGCACTGAAAAATAAGGAGAACGGAGTTCCCGTACTCCTTGGTACCTAAAGGCATGAAGCCCTCAAGGCTACATCTTAAATGAATGGTTCTCGGCACTGCTTGTGTAATGTGTGAACCAGGTAATTTCTAAGGCCTTTCAAAAGTTCTAAATTAAAATGACTGTCTGATTCTAATAGCTGAGTATTTTCTCTCAAGTCAGAAAATACTCTCTTCAGGATTACTATGGAGTCCCTGGCTTCAGTTAGCGATCTGCCAGATGATGGAATTACTCCTATGACCTCATTGCTGAGTCGTATTCTTTCCGTTTCTACCACACATGGCTCACTATAGAAATGTAAGGAGTTAGAGTCCAGTTCTCCACTCTGATCATCCCTCCTTGCCTGTTTCTCTCTCTCTCTCTCTCTCTCTCTCTCTCTCTCTCTCTCTCTCTCTCTCTCTCTCATCTCACACACACATATATATACATACACACATATATAGGTATTATATGTGTGTGTGTGTGTGTGTGTGTATTCTTCTCTCCCCACTTGGTACCTCGTAGTCTATAAGGGGAGGAGGATTACCAGAGGAGAAGGGAGAACAACACTAGAAGCCCGACAGACAAGTGATGCTTGTTTTTTTTTTTTCCAGACTCAACAACAGAACTGAGAGGCAGAAAGGAGCCAGTTGTAATTCATACCGAGTTGTAGGCTTTGTGCGATGAAAGCGGTGGAGCGCTGCCTGGGAGATTGCTTTGCTGCACTCCACGAAGCAGATTTGAAACTGCCGTGGACCACTTTAGATGAGAGTTGGATTATGAAATGACCTGCTATGTCTGTGTCATATTGTTCTGTGCAGGGAGCATTATACTGTGCTAACTAGGTGTTCAGTACCAAATAAGAGAGGGATCCCAGATGCAGCCTGTCAGCTGTGTCTCATTTTTATACTGTTAAAATAGAAAACAGAAACCAATGGGGAGAACCAAATAACTAGGTGGCATACATGCTAGCCGTATTGCATGCCAGATATTAAAATGTATGTGTGTGTTATTGCAAGCAACCATGATTGAATTCTAATTGGACAGTATTATGTGCGTACATATACATTGTATAAGTGTGTGTGGTTAACAAGTAACTTGATGGGATTGACAGCAATAAGGCTTGCATATATATATATATATATATATGTATATATATACATATATATATATTTGGTTTTCTACAGAGTTTTCTTTTACATTGGATTTAAATTTTTATATAGTTGATTTTTTTTTACCATACTTTGAAAAATTTGTATTATAGAGATCACAATAGATATTATAATCTGGGAGGATCCTTGCCCATGTCTGTATTATTAAGGGGACATAATGAATTAATAGCTAACAGTTGCAGTCAGGGAGGAAGCTTTAAGAGTTCTGATGAATGTCTGAGTGAATTTACTCTCTTCCCCCTTTCTCCCAAATACTTAGGCTTGAAGATGCAGTGGACGCCGGAGCATGCCCAGTGGCCAGAACAGCACTTTGACATCACCTCAACCACTCGGTCACCTGCCCACAAAGTTGAAGCCTACAGAGGTCATTTGCAGCGCACCTACCAGTACGCCTGGGCAAATGATGACATATCTGCTCTGACTGCATCCAACCTTCTGAAGAAATATGCAGAGAAGTATTCTGGCATTTTGGAAGGTCCCGTGGACCGACCTGTTCTCAGCAATTATTCAGACACACCATCAGGACTCATGAACGGTCGGAAAAACGAGAGCGAACCCTGGCAGCCTTCCTTGAATTCAGAAGCCGTTTATCCTATGAACTGTGTTCCAGACGTCATCACTGCTAGCAAAGCTGGTGTCAGTTCAGCCCTCCCTCCGGTAGATGTCTCTGCAAGTATAGGGAGCTCCCCTGGGGTGGCCAGTAACCTGACAGAACCAAGTTACTCAAGTAGTACCTGTGGAAGCCACACAGTACCCAGTCTTCATGCAGGGCTCCCATCTCAGGAATATGCTCCAGGATACAACGGATCGTATTTGCATTCTTCGTACAGTAGCCAGCCCACACCTGCACTTCCTTCGCCTCATCCATCGCCACTGCATAGCTCCGGGCTCCTGCAGCCACCGCCCCCTCCTCCTCCCCCACCAGCCCTGGTCCCAGGCTACAATGGGACTTCCAATCTCTCCAGCTACAGTTATCCCTCCGCTAGCTATCCTCCTCAGACTGCCGTGGGGTCTGGGTACAGCCCTGGTGGAGCACCCCCACCTCCTTCTGCATACCTGCCTTCAGGAATTCCTGCTCCCACTCCTCTGCCCCCAACTACCGTTCCTGGCTACACCTACCAGGGTCATGGTTTGACGCCCATCGCGCCCTCTACTCTGGCCAACAGCTCGGCAAGTTCTCTCAAAAGGAAAGCTTTCTATATGGCAGGGCAAGGAGACATGGACTCCAGTTACGGAAATTACAGCTATGGCCAACAGAGATCGACACAGAGTCCTATGTACCGAATGCCCGACAACAGCATTTCAAACGCGAATCGGGGGAATGGCTTTGACAGAAATGCTGAAACATCATCCTTAGCATTTAAGCCAACAAAGCAGCTGATGTCCTCTGAACAGCAAAGGAAATTCAGCAGTCAGTCCAGTAGGGCTCTGACCCCTCCTTCCTACAGTACTGCTAAAAATTCACTGGGATCAAGATCCAGTGAATCCTTTGGGAAGTACACGTCGCCAGTCATGAGTGAGCACGGGGAAGACCCTAGGCAGCTCCTGGCTCATCCAATGCAAGGTCCGGGACTCCGTGCAGCTACCTCATCGAACCACTCTGTGGACGAGCAACTGAAGAACACTGACACGCACCTCATTGACCTAGTCACCAACGAGATCATCACCCAAGGACCTCCCGTGGACTGGAGTGACATTGCTGGTCTTGACCTGGTGAAGGCTGTCATTAAGGAGGAGGTTTTGTGGCCAGTGTTGAGGTCCGATGCATTCAGCGGGCTGACGGCCTTGCCTAGGAGCGTCCTTCTCTTTGGACCTCGGGGAACTGGCAAAACACTCTTGGGCAGATGCATAGCTAGTCAGCTGGGGGCCACTTTTTTCAAAATTGCTGGTTCCGGACTAGTTGCGAAGTGGTTAGGCGAAGCGGAGAAAATTATTCATGCCTCTTTTCTTGTGGCTAGGTGTCGCCAGCCTTCGGTGATTTTTGTTAGTGACATTGACATGCTTCTCTCCTCTCAAGTGAGCGAGGAACACAGTCCAGTCAGTCGGATGAGAACCGAGTTTCTGATGCAGCTGGACACTGTACTAACTTCGGCTGAGGACCAAATCGTAGTAATTTGTGCCACCAGTAAACCCGAAGAAATAGATGAATCTCTTCGCAGGTACTTCATGAAAAGACTTTTAATCCCACTTCCTGACAGCACAGGGAGGCACCAGATAATAGTACAACTGCTCTCACAGCACAATTACTGTCTCAATGACAAGGAGTTTGCACTGCTCGTCCAGCGTACGGAAGGCTTTTCTGGACTCGATGTGGCTCATTTGTGTCAGGAAGCAGCAGTGGGCCCACTCCACGCTATTCCAGCCACAGACCTTTCGGCTATTATGCCCAGCCAGTTGAGGCCCGTTACGTATCAAGACTTTGAAAATGCTTTCTGCAAGATTCAGCCCAGCATAACTCAGAAAGAGCTTGATATGTATGTTGAATGGAACAAAATGTTTGGTTGCAGTCAGTGATTCAGTCTTTAAAAGTTAACAACAACAACAACAAAATGTAATGAATGTTGGCACACACACATAAAACCTGCTACATAGGGAATAGAGCCCCTTTCCAGTAGTGTTTCAATTGAAGAGGGTACTGGGGAACACGACGATTGTGCTGCATCTGTAGAGGCAGGGTAGCTTTGGAGGAAACATGCATCCTATGAGAGCCTCTGATTGGAAAGCCCCAGATGACAGAGAGCATATCCATGTGGATGCTCAGATCGGTTCCAGCGAGACAACACTCACCGAGACGCAAGGTGCAAGTGTGTTGATTTCAGAAGGACATGAACCTCGTGTGTTGATTCCATTCTGCTGTTCTCGAGATTTAGTTGCTGTCAAGTGCCTGGGGTGGTGCTTTATTGTTTCGTTTGCCTCACAATTACATTGGTGGCATGTGCTAATATAAAGAGCTTTAACTTCAAACATTATTGGACTAAAGAGATGAACGGTCGTGTTACAACAGAAAAACCAGATTTTTGCCATTTTAAGAGCAACAGTATTCCTCAATCCTGTCTGTTCTGCAGTGTTAAGCTAAGAACAGGTAACACAGGGTAACGGTAATCTGGACCTTAATTTCTGCAGTTCATTTCTTTTAATGTTCTTGTCTGCAAAAACTCAGGAAAGTGATTGTGATTTGTCCAGTACCTCAAAGGAATGTGTTAAAAGCACTATGTACTGCTGAGAGTAATAGGCTAGGCTTCGATGTTACTTTATATTAAAATGTATGTTTACCTCAACGATTGGAGAATAGCAAGGAAAATTACTTTGAATGTATCCGGAAAAATTACTGACGTGTGATACAACTGAATATTTACCATTGAAAGTAGAAACGAAAGGGTTTTTTTTTTTTTTTTAAGTTCTCTTACAAAATATGGGGAATTAACCAGAGCAGAACAATTTACTGAAGGGTTCTTAATACATTGCTCTCCTTGATGATTAGGTGAAAATGTTCATACTAGTTACACTGGTTAATTGAAGGCTTATGTATTCAGTTTGTGTTGGTGTTTAGAGCAGTTAGCCGCAGACCTATCTAGGACCTTGGAAGTGACAGAACCTAGAAACTGTAACTGCCTTTTCCAGCCATGGGAGAGGTGGTGGAGGTGGTGGAGGTTTTATTTTGGAAGCTCTCTCTCTCTCTCTCTTACACTGCTGGGAACGGCTGTCACCATTCTAGTCACTGAGAGTTTCTAGGCTTGCCGTGCTATGTCACAGAATGCAGAGGATAGAACCAAATCAAACACACAAATTAAGAAGAAGAAAAAAACAAACCACCAACTCTACGTCTCCACAGAGAACCTCTCCATGTCCTCCTCCCTCGTCCCTCATCTTGACTTCACTCTTCACAGTGCATGTTGGCTTCTCATCTTGAGCCCTCCCCCACCGGCTTTAGTTCTCCCACGTTCATTTCTACCTCGGTTTCTTTACGTTTCTTTGGGAAAGTCCAGTAAGAAGTTAGACATGGACATGTCGACCACAGTAGAGCTTGCCGAACGTGGGACTTTTCTGTTTGGTCATGTTGTTGTGTTGTGTTTCCTTCCATCTTTCTCTTTTCTTTTTGCCATAATCTAGTTTCCCAGAGCACTAGTCTTTCGCGCCTTACTTCACTGCTGAACACTACCGCATGGCATATGTGGCGTTTCTCTCTCTCGATCCCCACCTCTGCTCCTGCCTCCCACCAGGTCGTCCTTTGTCTCCTGTAATGTGTTGTGTGCAGGTTTTCATGGGAAGCTGGCTGATGTTCACCACTGCCTCTCACGGTCACAGCGCAGGACAGAGCTTTCCCCGGCACTCTCGGTGCCGAAGCAGAACAGCCAAGCGTTTTGAATGTATTTTCCTGGGTTTTGCCCCTCTTTTTTTTATTTTTTCTTTTTGTTCATTTTTTGTTTTGTTTTAAATAGAGATGCAGTAACTGTTGCAAAGCACTGGCATTTTGTGTATTCAATAAGTGATGTAATTTTAAGGTAATTTTAAATAAATTCAATGGCAGCCCCATGAAAGGCCTTTCTGTTATTTTTTCCCTTCAAAAAAAAGGGGTTTTTTTTTCTAGCTCATCTGTAAATTATTTCTCTGAAACATTAACACAGAGAAAGTAAATGAGGACCTCATGGTATTTCAAAATTTTATCATGTCTGATTAGTAATCCCCCTCTTTATTTTTCATGTTGCTAAAACTGAGCAAATGAACTAGAATTTAATCTACTCTGAACACTGTTCTTAAATATAAATATTCCATATCTTAAAAGCAGTGCCTTTCATTAAGGATACAAAAACATGATAATGAGTCTAAGATACTTCTGCTTTTTACAAATGAATAGATGTGATAGTTCTATTCTGGATCTCCCCTGAGCACTGCCCATGCTAAGGAGATTGTAACATCCACTGACTCGTGGGCCCACATTGATCTCAATCACAAGTTAGCTTTCCTGCACAGCACTGATCTCTCTTCTGTTTTTAAGAGTTCACATCTCATTCCCACCAATAGGCTGTGTTCACTAAAACACATCTGGCAAGCTGTGACAAACCCAGTCTTCCTTAGTCAAGTTTCAAGAATCCAATATCCACCCACGTTTTGTGGTGCGTGGTTTGCGAGACTTAATGCCAAATACATGTTTTGTTCTCACAGTGGTGATAATGAACAGAAGTCATACATGTTGGTTTTCAGCTTTAAGTGGCTTTCAATTTGTTTGAGATGTGAATGATCTGAGATTAGTTTGAGATATAAAGGGTCTGAGATACATATATTTAGCAGAAGCTGAAATTACATGTGATGTCCACTTAGCCGAGGCAGGGCTAGGATTATGTTAGCAAACTGGGAAAGTTGAAGACATGAAAGTCTCACCGTCTACTCTTGTTTTTAATTCCATGTGACGCTGTTGTAAACGCTTCCATGAACTATCCTAATCAGGACCCATTTTCTGGCCATTTAAGAGCTTGGGGTAGAACAAGTTGCATATCTTCAGAAGTAGACATGTACATTGAGTCCTAGGACAGCTGAGCAAATGGGCCTCCTACTCTGGGCCTCTCTCGAACTCTTTAGCACTTGGAGGATGCTCCTAATG
>NC_052053.1:19547197-19649697 GCF_903992535.2 Arvicola amphibius
AAGCTAGATGTGAGCAACACCTACAGCTCTAGATTCTGATCCGCCCTCGAGTATCATGCTAGTAGCCAATGTCTCACCCAGACTGTTGGATTTGAAATATCTTTAGATTTTAACTTGTTATAATGCAGCCATTAAAATGCACAGAATAAGTCGATAATAGACTTTGTAGAATCTGAAAGCAAGTGTCTAGGAATTAAGCTCTCCTCTCTCTCTCTCTCTCTCTCTCTCTCTCTCTCTCTCTCTCTCTCTCTCTCTCTCTCTCTCTCTGTGTGTGTGTGTGTGTGTGTGTGTTATGGCTATGTATGTATGTTCTTCCTCACGTGGAATTATCCTGTTAGGAAATCTTCATTTTTCACCCTTCAGGACAATTTAAACACACCTTTCTCTTAAAGCCCAAATTAAAAGGAAAATGGCCAGCGTCTTCAGTGTTTGGAATTCCTGGCCCTGCTAGCCACAAGAATAGCCTGTATATTTAACTCTAAGGAATTCACATAAAATACTGACAATGTGGATTTAGGGCAACTATTTCAAACTTATAAAATTAACTGCTTTCAAATATTTACAAGGAAAGGAAATACGTTCTAACCTCCTCTCTATTTGCTTTCTTTGCTGGTGTTTTTACTTTTACCAGACTTTTATGGGTGTTACTTCTTTGCCATGTTTGGCTTTAAATAGAAAAAAATCAAAACTGAAGCATATCGTTTGTATAAGCAGTTCTCTGATTCTGTCCTTGTCTGTGACGTTTTAGAGGCATGGAATCTGACAAGTAGGAATTTTGTTTACATTGCATCTGAAGAGTGCTTTACAGGCATTCTGCCACTTAAACGAGAGCTGTAACAGATTCAGCGCCACTCTTAAATGGATGTCCCAAAATCTACAAGTGTAATCTTAATTCTGAGAAAATAGATGAAATGAGAAGAATGAAGAATTAAATCATAAAGTTGATGAGTGACAGGAGGCCTTGCCCATGTGTAAGAACATAAGAAAATCTTGATTTCAGATTTTGAAAATTTCTGCTTTAGGAAACAGCAGAGGATTAACTACATTGAGCAAGACTGACTTAAAAATTTGCTAAGCCTGCTATGGAATATTTTAAAAAGTGGCTCTGTTTCTCTTTGTTTCTCTTTTGTGCTATGTGCATTCTTATTGGCAGCTTTTTCCTGTTTAACAGAGAGAACAAGCATTTCCTCATGTTATGCGGTGATTTATTAGCTTCTACACACAAAAAAATAAAACATTCTGTATTATTTGAACATATTTGAAAAACATGCATGGTCAGCATGCTTGTTCTTTATCAAATACACTCAAACCAGGAAGCATAAAATTCAGATTATTTTTTTTGTCTCAGCCTCTTAAATAAGGCATTACATCACAGCTTTAAGTTGTCATTATGCCATATTCTTTTTAAGTTAATGCTATTAAGTTATACGAACTGAAGATTAACAAGAATTAAGTTCCTGCAATTCTGTTTTCCACATGTGAGGTCTCTCACCAGAGCTGTTACCACTCACGACCCACATGCACTTATTACACTGCGTATTCTCTTATCCTAGCACAGAGATGCTGGAGAATTCTCCCAGAACACCATGCTACATAAGGAATGACTGTTCACCACAGGCTGAGGAATGGAGACCAGTGTACAGTGCTCCTACTGCCATCCCGATCGCCTGGCAATAGCTGACACGATTATGGTTATTTCCTTTATATCTTTTATATCTTTTTGGCTGAGTGATTCTCAGTCTTTACTGTGCATAAAAATCATATGCTAATTTTAAATCCTTGACTAGCCTCCTCTCCCCACCCAAAGTCTAACTCATTAAGTTCTAGAGAACTCGTGTCTTTCCCATGTCTTTTAACTCATTTATGAAGTGCTGGGCCATCTTTTCGGTCCTTCTTTATTGTACCAAAGTTACCTGCCAAACACTTGAAGATGAACGGTACACAGAAGTTATAATATTTCTATTACAAAATCATGATTCAAAATAACTTTTTAGTCAGCCTGGAATAAGTCCATCAGCAGAAAACCTAGTTTTAAGTTCTGGTTACTGGCTGCTGGGAAGAACATCTTGAAACAAGGATTTTTGTCACTTCAAGTTAAAAGAGAATTATGAAAGTACAGCTAACAGGGTACTGTGGTAATAATATTCCTGTTGCTTTATGATTGTGTCATATGACATACAGCCAAATTATTCAATAATTATTAGAGAAATTTATGAGATTTTATTCCTGTAGAAAGCAATACTAGGCAACCAAATGGTCTTTCACTTTTCATGATATATTTTATCTGTAGAGTTTTCTAAATATAAAGAAGTTAAGAGATATGAGGATGGGGCAGTTGTCATGAGCCTTAGAAAGTCTTTTCTACTAACTTTTTCTTGTTGTTGTGTTTTAAGAAGGTTTCTCTGTGTTGCCTTGGCTGTCCTGGAACTCACTATATAATCAAGGCTGGCCTTGAACTCACAGAAATCTCCCTGCCTCTCTCTCCAAGAGTTGGGACAACTCTTAAGCTAATCTCTTTTTATTTTACAAAGATTCTAATCTATGCTGAGTAACTGACTTTAAATTGAGCTTATAGTAGGAGTGAAACAATATTCATTTTAAGGCAGAATTTTAACAGTCAAATCACAAAATTGTCTTTCCTAGGCTCTGTAACAGAAAGGTTGCCTAAGCTCTTCCTAGTGACATTGGCATTATTACCTTGGGCTTAGGTACTTCTTTAACAAATTCAGACAGTCTCAAGCCAGGTGTTGCCTGTATTTGTAAAGTTGGAGGATCTAAATTGTACCATTTTCTTTCATTTTTTAGAAACTCTAATCCCCCTCTGATAAATGATATTAGATGATCATATTATCGGTTCCTAAAAAGAAATAGAATTCCCATATTAATTTATCATAGAATTAGTCTAGTATTTTAATTTTAAGTGAAACTAAACTCATAGAAATATGCCCTCTGCCTCCAGGAGACCAGTGAAGTGAGACCTTCCTAGTCTGATAGGAAAAATCACTGGGAAGGATTAAAAAAATGTTGTTAGCTATAGGTATAGCATATCTTAGTAAGTACAGTTTGATGAGGTCTTCTATATGAATTTTAACTAAAGCATAGAATTCCAGAGTTCAGGTTTTATGTCAGTGACCGTTGGACAAAATTTTGGGCCTTAAGAGTGGTAGGTGTTAACACTTGCAATCATACAACTAAATGAATCTGTTGATATTTTAGGAAAGATTTAACAAACTAGTGGAAAGAAAATAAATAGCTAATCTTATTAGCCCTGCGGCCCATCATTCTTAAATTTAAATAATAATGAGTTGCTAATATATAATTAATCATGCTAAAATATACTTATTATACCACTAAGACACACTAGTGGAGTCACCTAGGATAGGAGCTGTTGAGTGTCGCTCAGTGATAAAACACTTGTGAGGCATTGAAAAAAAAATAAAAAGGGTAAAGAAAAGAGAGAAGGAAGAAGAAAGAAATAGATAATAAATTGGGGATTTTAAAAAATGACTTTCTTTTTCAACTTAAGTTATTCTTTGTAGTGGAAGATTTTGAAACAAAATGCAAAATCGTAAACCACCACAGACATGTATATAAGCATGTGAGTCTATTATTCCACAGTTATGGTAAAAAGGTCCATTGTGAACAGTTCTACTGATTACTAAGGACTTGGTAGAGTGTTAATTTATCTCAGTGAACCTTCCCCCACAGTTCTGTGAGGTAGGAGTTAATTTTACCAAAGAAAAAACAGAAACTCCGAGAACAATAATATATCAAAAACAGAAATGTCAGTCAATAGTGAAGTGGGTATTTTAAATGGCTCAAAGACCATGTTCTTCATTGCCTTACTACAGTGTCCAAAGTCCCATTGATTCAATGTGTTCACCATAGTGATTGGACATATAGAACATTGCTGGGAATTATTCAAAAATAATGCTAATTGCTTTTTAAATATTTGAGCAGTGGTTTTCAACCTTCCTAATGCTGTGACCCTTTAATAGAGTTCCTCATGATGTGATGGGCTCCAACAAAAAAAAAATATTTTTGTTGCTATTTCATAACTGTAATTTTGCTATTGTTATAAATCATAATGTAAATATGTGTATTTTCCAATATTCCTGCGTGATCCCTGTGAAAAGGTCTTTTGACTTCCTAAGGGGTCATGATCTCATAGACTGAGAACCACTGGTTTAGAGTGATAGACCATTATATGATTTCTAGAATACTCCTGATTCATTTTAATCCATCAGATTGACAATTGGTCAATATTTAAATTTTTTGTGGGGTGAGGTTGTTTTATCAAGACAGGGTTTCTCTGTGTAGCCACCACAGGTGTCCTGGAACTTACTTTGTAAATTAGGCTGGCCTCGAACTCACAACATCTGCCTGCCTCTGTCTTCCAAGTGCTGGGATTAAAGGCATGCATCACCTCTGCCTGACTTGGTCATATTTTTACAATGCTATACTTTCTGTCTCTTTAGTGGCATTCTATTTTTACATTTATATAATATAAGATCTAATGACAAATTTGTTTGTAACTGTCTCCTAACTTTAACTCATGGCTCAGGAATACAATTACTTCCCCAGTGTAATATAAATAGAAATAAACTTTTCACAGATGCTCAAAAGAAATAGCCTTGTTTAGATTTCAGCCTCATCTTTGACTAATAGAATCACATGCTTTCCTATATATGAAGCCTAAGAGATGCTTTAAAAAAAAGGTGACTTTAGGACATATGACATTACTGCCTTCAAACAAACTTACTCTCTGAGGAATGATATCTGAAATTGAGAAATTCTTTCATTTCCAAATGCATGTGTTACCGGTAAATTGAAGGCACTTGATTCAGAAACCAAATCAACACAGTCCATTCACTGACATGTTTGGCAACATTGAGGGGCCACTTGTGCCTGGCTGTCATCCTTTTGACAGTGGAAGAAATTAGTAGAGAATAGTTTAAAAAGTGTGTACTTCCTCTTTGAAATGGGCCATAGAGTAACACAGTTAGAGTCACTTCTAAAGCAGTGTTAAAAACAAAAGAAACAAAACAATGGGAAAAATTGGGTCAAGCAATTTAAGTACTTGGTGATACAAAGACCAGCATAAGAAATAGCTGTGTATGGTTCATCAGTATGCTAGAATCAAGAGTCATGGCAACAGTAGGCTCCCTCTTAGAAAGATCTTTTCCAAAGTCCCTAACTTCTCTGGAATTTTGTAATCTTTATGATTAGTATTTCAAATCAAATAAGTAAAAATACATATTGAGAAACATTTCCCAGGAAGGTAATTCAAAAGTAAACATCCTCTCTTGCCTCTTAAAATACATTTTAAAGTTCACAGAATAAAGGTTATTCTGAAAGTCACATCAGGCCCCAAAGCTGACAGGTTCTTTTCTGAATTACAAGTTAATGTCTTACATGCTCCCTCTGTCCTCTCCACAGAGTGCTGTTTTATATTAGTTCATCATACGCTGATACTTTTTGTAAACTAAGACCTACTTCCTTTACTTCTAGAGACAAATGTTTGCTTAGTGTCTACAAATGTGTGCTAACTGTCGTCCCTCAGACATTCATTAGTGTTTGGAGTTTGCACTTAAGCAGGACAATGGCGTTGTAAATGAAAACGACCAGTAGCCAAAGGGAACATATAATTGTTTGTAATTAAACAAAAGTGTTGCTGAGTTAATCAGAATCACATCTTTTTTTTTTTTTTTTTTTGGTTTTTCGAGACAGGGTTTCCCTGTAGTTCCTAGAGCCTGTCCTGGAACTAGCTCTTGTAGACCAGGCTGGCCTCGAACTCAGAGATCCGCCTGCCTCTGCCTCCCGAGTGCTGGGATTAAAGGCGTGCGCCACCACCGCCCGGCTCAGAATCACATCTTAATATGCTTTAAAACATCGCTGTCTTGTCAAAATGAAGACTTTTAGTTTTAGTCTCTTTGGGATTTTTTTTAAAATTGGTAATGAAAACTAAGCAAATTATGCAACTAAGATTCTTTAACTCACTTAAGTACAATAAATAAGCCAACAATGCTTTGATCAAAGTTCCGCAGAAGTATCGTTTTACCTTTTCCCCTGGTTCATAATGAACAGCTTGTTACAGGCATTAGCCTGTTTACAGCGCTTGCTCTTAGATGCCCTGCGCTGTTGCTCTCTTCCTTTTGATTATAGTACAGACCTCCCAAAGAATTTTATCCACCCTCCTGCTGGCACCTCGTATGGTGTAGAAATTTGATGATAATTTGATTTGATTTTTTTCTTTTGCATAAAGGTGAGACCGAACAAAAGAACTCAAGAGGATGAGCGGCGTTGCTAAGATCATGGACTGCTGTTATTTTACAGCAAAGCAGATTTCTAGAACCCTTAGAACATTGTCTGGTGGGAGGTGGACCACCTCCTAGTTTTGCTACGCCCAAAAGTCTTCGTGGGTTTTCTTCTTTGGAAAAGAAAAAAAAATAACAATAAGGCCCAGCAATAAGAGAATATAAAGTTATGTCAAACAAATTATGTTTTAGTTATTAGTGGCTAGTTTGTAAATATCAAAGCTCCACTCATTGTGGTGCTGGGAGCAGCATTTGCATGCTGATGAAATGCAAGTGGAAGCCTGTGAACTGCAGGGTTATCTACAGTGCAGCAGTGGGAGCTCCCGAACCAGACAGTTGAGCATCTGACCGACTCAAGAGTCCAAGCTGCAGACCTCCTCTATTCACTTTCTTTACAACAATTAAAATATGCAAAGTGATAATTTTCCTTAAGTAGCCTTAAATGTGCGATCTATTTAAATGTGAAGAAAATTGCCTGAAGCTTCTGGTGTGAGGGACAAAAAAGAATAAATTATGCAAATAGCAGAAAAGGACTCTACCACTTGAACGCCTAATTTTCCTGTAATAAGCATACTGTTTCATTTAATTTTTTGCCTCTTATTAAAAGTGACAGTTCTTTTGCACTGTCTGATGGTTCTATCTGACACGAGCTAGGGAAATGACTGCTAGACTAAATGCTAAAGCATTTTGGTAGCTTTTTTAGATGATGGTTACATTCACAAAGTAATTATGCACTGAAGAGTAGAGAAATAAGGTTTAATTACACAGTAATCGCTTCTGATGGACACGGCAGAAGTGTGAACACCGCCAGACTGCAATCCATCAATGACAAACCCCTGGCCACTTTTAATTCCTCCTCATTTGCATCATAACCTCCGCACCAAGTTGCACAAATGCTGTTAAATGTTAATAGGAGCTGTCTCTCCACTCAAAATGAATGCTTAAGCTGTTTCATTTTTTTTTTCCTCCTCCACCTCAGACCTTCAAAACCAGCTCCTCTCTGAGAGCAGGCATTAAGCATAGAGCATGGTGCGTGGTCACTGTTGTGCTAATTGGGAGCAACACTTAAAGTTTTATCTCTCAAGCGCTAATAATGCACACTGCTGACAAACCAGTGAATAAGTAATGTACTTGCAGGGAAGGGGGGGTGGGTGGGTAAAGGCATGCCTAGAATGAAAAATGCAGTTGGGACCGTTGTTCAGTGACTAGCTATTTGATTAGGCCCTGTAGTCATATTTAATCCAGATCCTTGGGGAACATAGACAAAATTACATCTTCATCTCATCAAACATTCAGCCATATTTAAGCATTCAGCTGATCAAGCTTTTATTGTTTCTCTTACAGCAACGTGGAGATTATGGAGTGTTGCATTCGTCACTCCAGAAGCCGGTAAAGGAAAGGCCTGGAAGCTGCAGGCTTGCTTTCTAGGGCCCTCTGTGGTTAGGAAATCTAGTAGCGGAGGAATGAACTCACTTTAGTGCTCTACGCTAATGCCTAAGTTGATAAAACCCCGGCTTTCGGTTCTATTTGTACAGTCTTTAATATTCCACCTCATTTTCTCTATTTTTTTTTAATGCTCTCCCATCTACCTTGTATTTAAACCCAGGCCATTTGCTGAGACAGGTCTACATCATTAAACTGCAGATGGTTCTTTTTCTATTAAGCAGCGGGTATCATTTTTGTCCTGACAGGAGGAGGCTCCACCTGCCGCCAGCCCACCAATACTTCCAGCTGACTGCTTTGCAGAACAGGAAAGGTAATTTGTAAGCAGTGTGCTAAGTTTAACAGAAGACTCTAAGAAGTGACAAAAGAGCCATTTTCTGCATGAAGATTGAGAATTATCAACACCTTTCGGTGCATAATAGTTAAAGTCTTTATCGCTTGAGGAGCTGCGGATAAGGTTAAGAACACTAGACAAACTGCTCATTAGTGGAAAGGTTTGCCTTTTACATTAAAGACTGCTGGGGACTGGAGTTACTCTAGTGAGCAACGTATCCCTGGCATTTGAAAAGAATGAGCTGATCAGTACACATAAAGGAATATTGGAAAAAGAAGACCAGGGATGTTCTAACAATTTTAGTGAGGTTTTCACCTTCTTAGGAAATGATAAGTCTGTTAGGTATACTCCAAAGCTGTGTGAGCTGGGAGGTAAGACCCTAGGTCAGAAGCCATAAGACTTATGCACGTTCTGTCCTGTATTCTCCTACTGACTGGCAGTGTGACCTTGTGTAAGTAATTTATGTTTGCATGATTTGAGAATGAGAGAGTGGGATTCGTTAGTTTGTATCAGTAAGCTGTATGAATCCTTTGCAAAGATCTCATTCAGCAATAAATGGATAATAGAGAAGAATAAAAATCTTTAGTACCCAGTCTTTCATTCCATGTGGGTGAGTGGGATGAGGAGTTCTAAACTGGAATTTGTGAGTTTCAGAGTTGTAGTATGAGCACAGAAATGGGACTGGTGTGTGTGTGTGCATCTGTGTGTAGATAGTGGGAGGATGGACATCAGTTCTGCTCTATTACTCTCCACCACCTTATTCCCTTTAGACAGTGTCCCTCACTGATCCTGGATCTTGTTTGTAGACAGTAAGCTCCATTGAGCCTCTCGTCTCTACCTGCCCCCCCCATATCCCTATGGTTACACACTCAGGTTGGTTATACTAGGCTTTTTAAAATATGAGTGCTGGGGATGGTGATTTGAGCTCAAGTCCTCATGCTTGATTAGTGAGCTTTCTTGCCTGCTGAGCCATCTCTCCATCCAGCAAATGGTGTTGCATAAACTTGTCATGAGAGTTTCCTATAAATAAAAAACTGTAAATAGCAACTTCCATGGAGCTTATTAATAATGTGCCCTCCTCATGTAAAACTGTCAAGGATCACAGAAGAAGGATTATGTCAATTCTCATTTAACGATGAAGAAAGCACTTCATGGTTTAAAGTAACTTGAAGTAAGGTACATACATATGAGCAAATATGCAAGGTTACATCTGGCTTCTAATATGGACTATGCTTTGGGTGGGGTTATTCTCTTTGTATGAAGAATAACAATCAAAGCTGATTTCTGCCTCCATTTCCTTTCCATTCCGTTTCCTTTGCATGACGTTGGTCTTATACATCAATCTCTCTTTTGCCTACTTAATGTGTTCTTGAAATCCCATAAGGGGAGACCAAGGCTTAACTTCTATCACTCTAAAACCAGCTCAGCCTGCCGATGATATCAAGGCAATATTGGGGAGCTGTCCTTAGAAACAAATGTGGCTCTTTACTCCATTCATTGCAAACAAGCATGGCATTTAAAATATCTGTGCTCATTTATTTAGCTCTGATTATCCCTGTAGAGCTATTCTTGCCACTTCCCAGTGAAACACATTATGAACAATGTTTTTCCCAGACATACATGAAGTCACGTGTCACCACAAATATCATAGTGTACAACTGGGGTAAAGTGTGTCATTTTGTGTCAAAATTGCATTCACATGACAAATGTGTGGCAGAAGCCCCCTTACTCTGTTGATAACAGTATTTTTCTGTGTAGGACAGGCAGGCTAGCAAATGACAAAACCGTCAGTTCCAACTCATTGCTGGATCAGGTTGAAAAGGAAGAGAAGAAATAATGATTTGGACAGGAGTTTTGCAGGGAGCAACAACAATAGACTGTACAGTAGTTAAACTCAGCAAATTGTGATGAGAGCTACCCATGGGGACCCATGCGTACTGAGGAAAGTAAAAGTTGTCCTCTTTCTCTTCTATTAGTTACCTGAGCTTTGATACAGCCATGCTAGCCAGTCCCTTTTCAAGACTCTCCCTGGCACTTGCATAGTTTGTCCTGGCATCAACCCAAGCTGGTCCCTACTCCAAGGATGCCATGTGTCAACAGTAATCAAGCAATCAAGGCATTATCTTTTCTCTTGATCTGCTGCTACCATCAGTGTAAAAGTCTTCACGTTACCCCTCATGTGACAACCACGCTGCCAGCCTGGAGAATAACTGTTGATAGATTTGACTCATTCCACAGAGACTTTTGTGTTGCCTTGTAATTAAGGCAGGTATATAATCTCATGCCCCGTGGACCTGTACACCACCAGACTGCAAGGTTTTTAAACCAGCCCTTCTTGTACACCACTCTGTTTCCTGTATAGATACAGTATGTTTAGCCTTCCAGAACACAAAAGCTGTAAACAGTCTTTCTAAGAAGTTGTTGGCAAGCAGAAAACATTCCAGGATTCCCTAGTAAATTCGAACAGTGAAAGACTGAGAAAGGGTGTGAGATTCTCTAAAGTCAACATACTAGTGTTTAAAGGAGAGAGATCTATGATGGAGGAAGTCTGACTGTTGATGATGCAAAAAGTTCTTTAAAGTCATGATGACTCTTGGTGCAGCTATGTGAGTACTGAGGGCTAAACTATAAAGAATGGAAGAGAAAGAAGGAAAATTAACAAAAAGCTGGGTTTGATGGCATGGGTCTTTCGTTCCAGAACTCAGAAGCAGAAGGTTGGCCTCTGGGAGTTAGAAGCTAGCCTGGTCTGCATAGGGGTTCCAGACCATCTAGAGCTACAGAGCTGGACTCTGTTCTAAAAGGATGAAAATTATAAAAAGAAAAAAATTTAAACTCTTCTAATTGATTTTCAATACAACCAGCCACTGATACATGAGAAAGAAACCATAATGAACATGATATGATATTCATATAATTGTGTATTATATGAATTTTGAGATTTTTTTAAAAAAATATAATATACATTTGTACATAGTCTATATTATGAAGCATAATCAAGCATTCACATTTTAAAACTAAGGTACAGTTAAAGGTAAGTTTTATTCATGATTTCCAATTACAACTGAAAACTATGTGAATAAAAGCAGTTTTATATTATTAATCTGTTCTATAGAGGCAGTTTCTAGAAACTTCTTAATAGAGAGTAAAATTCTGCCATGGGTTAATATCTAAGTGTGTCTTAGATCCATTCTGCGTTATGAAGCTTCCAGTATACTGGCTGAATCAAAGGCATTGCACGAGTACAAAGTAGCACACGTATTATTAACCTTTCCCTGGTTGTTTCTTCATCTGTAATATGGGGTTAATGATATTTCTGTACCTCACAAGAATGCTGTGTGAATTAATGTTTGTAAAGCCCTTTAAGATCCATGGATGAAAGATGCCATAAAAGTCCAAAGGTGGTAATATTATAGTTATTGAAATTGGAAACACCAATAATGCTGGGAACTGAATATATATTTGGTTGCAAGGCTCCCAGTACATTATGAATTCATGGGCACTTACAGAAACTTATCACTTCAAAATTAATGTTTTGAGTCATACATATATACATATATCCTTAAAAATGTATTCAATATTATATACCAAACAGCTGTGATCTATTCATAACCTACATACACTATTAGTCCATTTGATGTTCATGTCTCATTACAGTAAGTGCTTCTGTAGAAGGCAGTATGTCTATACTCAAAATCATATCATATTAGATTGGTCTATTTAGAGAAAGGCAGTAAATGACATGCTAAAAATACTAAGATGATTTAATGAAATAATTTTCTGTACTTCTCTTATTATGGTTATGTTTTTTCATTTACTTCTTGAATCTACTTGAATACTTTATAAATATTAAGCTCAAAGTATTTAAGAGTAGTCTTTTTAAGAATGGAAAATAATACAGCTGACACCTTCTGTAAACTAATTTTTACATGGATATTGAATAATTTTATCAAATCTTTGAAGGGAACTTTTCTCAGTCAGTGGAATTCCAAACAATATTGTAACATTTCCTTTTTAATTTTTTTCAAAATTTATTTATTTTATGTGCATTGGTGTTTTGCCTGCATGTATGTCTATGCGAAGGTGTTATACCCTCTGGAACTGGAGTTTCAGACAGTTGTGTTCTGCCATGTGGGTGCGGGGAATTGAACCCTGGTCCTTTGGAAGAGCAGCCAGTGTTCTTGAAGGCTGAGTCATCTCTCCAGCCGCTCCTTAGACATTCTCAAGTACTTTGTGAGATTCATGGTCTTTCTGTGCTTATCTACTCATTCATCACCTATCCATTCAAAAATCACTTAATAATCACTTTGCTACTTTAAGTATAGAAAAGTAAAATCATGCAACGCATGTGTTTATTGACACATGAAGGTGCTGTATCTATGCTCAGGAACCAGCATAGCTAACCTTCTTGGACCCTCTTTCTTTTTTGAATTGTTCATGATTTCTGTCTTAATTTCACTATAAAAACATGAGTTTGAAAACCTGGAAATAAAAATAAAGTTCGATGTGATACAATTAAACTACAAAAGTGAGGTTGGTATTCAAATGGCATTCCTTTTATTGTCAAATGGAGTGAAATGGAAAGACGTGGTAAAAGGGAGAACTCATTATCCTTGATCATAATTTCGATAGAATTGGCACACACACACACATATATGCACACACATGCACACCTTTCTTTTTCAAAACATATTTTAGAGATATTCTTAGACCTAATTAAAAGAAAGCACTATTTTGTCTTTGAATCCATTGAAACATGATTTCCAACTGAGTAAAGAAAAGGTGAACTTCAGATGATAATGGCAAAGCAGTCAAAGAAAAACAACAGAGTTCACAGGTAAAGCCAGGAAGTCAAGCAAATGTTAGATTTAGAAAGTCAAGAGCTTTGTTTTTGCTGTTTTAGAGGTTTCCCCCAATTTATGAGAGGTTCAAGGTTACTGAGCTCAACACCCAGAGCTCAAAGTCATTCCATAGTTTATTCAATATTCCAGTGCAGAGATTTAAATGTGTGGTACAAAAGAGATTTTTGAAACGGGGGACTACTGAGTTGGTGAGAATAAAGGTAAATTATGCTAAGGGTCACATGGGCTGACATATTTAGAGGCAGCTAACAAGCAGAAAGCTATATTTAGAGATAGGAAATTAAGGAGCACTAAAGCCTGCTTCACATCAAAAATGCAAGCTCTTGCCCATGTATTTATAAAAATGATACCTCCAGGACAATATGTATAGTGGGGTAAATAAAACTATATCGTGTGACCCAAGTACTATTTCTTCTACTTTGAATATGGATCTTGTATAAGTTTTGTTTCATTTATGCTCTTGGTTTCTGCCTTCTTCGTGTTTTCTTTTTTGTTTGTTTGTTTTTAAGTCCATTAGCTCCTTGTTTATTATTTGGCAAGACCAAGATGTGAAAAGTGATAAGGTTCATCAGAATGTAAGAAACAGTGGAATTTCACATAGCATTTCCATTTCGATCAGTTTAGATGTATAATAACATTTCAATCTCCTAATTTATTTATTTGTTTGTTTACTTATTGTGTGTGTGTGTGTGTGTGTGTGTGCGTTTCCTCACTCAAGTGCCAGAGTTTTTGAGTGGAAGTCAGTACACATCTTGAGGGAGTTGGTTGTTATCTTCCACCGTGTGGTCACTCTGGTGGTCGGCTTTGGTAGCAAGTCCTTTACCCACAGAGCCAGCTTAACACACTCCTCTTCTCATAATTCTCGGAGATAAGAGAATAATCTCGTGGACATGCCCTTATTGAATTCCAACCGAACATATTGTAATGTTATGGAGAGGTCACTTATTTACCTAAAATCTATAAAAACAATTAATTCTGATAAACATGAAGGAATTGCTTATATAGACATTGTGTTAAGAAAGATAATCATTGCTGATCCATATGAAATAAAACTAGAAAAGTCTTGACTCCTCTGATGCTTGATTTAAATAAATGCATTTAAATTTTTAAATTAATTTAAAATTAGAATTATATAATTATTATATAAATACAATTTATTTCATATTTACTTACATATAAAATATATCGTAATTGTACCTTCATCCTTTGGTCCTCCGGGTATTGAGCTGCATAATAAACACAGAGATCGTATATCTATAATTGCTCACTTTCCATCCTTCTCACCATTTCTCTTTGCTACCTTCTCTCCTTTTGGTTCTAGAGAATATTTCCCTTTCATTCTGTATCACTTGGCAGCTATTGTGGTCTCCTCAGTGGCTCCCTCAATTAATCCTATTCAGTGGGTACCTTTTGTTTTGTTTTGTTTTAAATGTACCTGTGGAGAAAGTTCTCATAGGAAGGGACCTGTCAATTTTATGTTTTTGTTTTGTGGTTTTGGTCATCCAACCCAGGACACTGGTTATGCAAATGCTCTACAGTTGAACTACATTCCCAACTCTCTAGCATAGTCTCGACTTTTCTTTTACTGTGTCTTGTCTTTGGCTTCTTTTGTGATATGTTGATAGTCCCATAGTCATGACAGAGAGCTCCTGGATCAGAACATCTATAACTGTATGCTTTTATAGATTAAAGTTTACCAATACCTGCTGTAACCAATCAATGAACAAGGAAAGGAATTCCCTGCCCCCGGGGGAGAACTTTGTTTAGGCAAATGCTGCCTGTAATTTCTAGAACAATACTTGACATCCAGTGGGCATATGGTAAATATTTGTGTGTAAGTAAATTAAACTCCTCAGTGGTGGTAAGTATTACATTAACCAGGACAGTTATTGGGGAAATGATGGTCCAGTCTTTTGGAATTAATTGGAGCAGTATTTACTTACAGATGCTGTGCAGGATTTAGAGTATCTCAAGTGATAATGTATAACCCTGTAAAAAGCAACAGTTAAGGTATATTCTACAGTAATGTGCTATCGCAAGCTTGTAGAGGCTTACAATTAAACTTTTGAAAGATGCAAGTCATTTGTCTAATTCATTTAATATTAAGAATTAAATTAAACTCATTAGATTATTATACTTCTAAATAATGTGCACGTGCATAGCCTATACTTATCTTTTTGTGCTTATATAGGTTTATGAAGCATGGATCTTTCTTAGAATTCAATGACAGAATGTTATATAAATTCTATTAATCTTTTTTTATTTGCTATTTGTTGGGGACCAGCCTTGATGAAATTCTCACATACAAATGTGAGAGCGTGAGGATTAGAATTATAAGCAAAAGGAGCAAAGATATAAGAGAAATAAAAGACAGAAACACCATACATCTTCAGGAGGGGAATTCAGTGAGTACCAAACCACTTGTGTTTATTTTCCACATGCTTATAGACTTCATCCCAAAAGGGGAAGGGGGCAACAGACTTCATCAACATGATATTGGAAATAGACTTGAATTCTCAGACCTTTGGTCCAGGTGGAGCAGACCCACCTCTATACTCAAAATATCAGTTTACTATAGCCTATGTCAAGATCTCTTATTTGTAGCCACTCCTGTTGTCAACACCTTTGAAAGGGTAAAAATAAACTCAAGTTCTCTGATGTTTAGTCAGGGTGGAATGGATTCACATTTGTGGGTGCCCACATATTCCTCCCTTTTTATATTATTTAATAAAGTCTGTGCTTCCACTACAGGACAGATGACTGTGCCTGGCTTGCGAGTCTTCTTCTATTTTCCTACCTACTCGTCATGGGTACATACATTCAGTCATGTATTTTCTGTTTTAGATTTTGTGTGTGGGAGGGGGGCAATCTTACCCGTCATTTACTATCTTCCTCTGTAAATGAAGGGTCAAGGACAGGTACATCTCTGGGCTCTATGTACCTCTGAGCCAATTTTCTGTCTTGAGAGTTCACCAACAACTAGATAATCATATGCAAACAGATAATGTTTTGTGACATACATACTCTATGGTCAAAATATCTCTTAATAAAGGTGTGGAGGATGACCAGGATGGAATGGCTTTTTTAAATTGGGGCAGGATGTCTTTAACAATTTTAGCTGCATCAAAATCCAAATTTGTATTACTAAACATATCAAATCTAAAGACTCATTGACAGTATCAAAATTCTCTCATACATGCTTAGAAGCTTTTTCTAATCAGTAACATCTTCATAATGAACTAAAGCAGTCACAAACATTAACAGGTCAATACCATAATTCTAGTATGGAAATTAACAATAAACACATTTTGTTAAATCACAATTCTCTTAAATCCATTCTAATCAAAAGAGAAGAAGAGTTTTCTGTGATGGGTGAGCTATGAGCTTTTTCCTCTCCTATAGTCCACCTGCATTGCTGCTTCCAAGTTTTAAATATAAGTTTGAATTCTCCCAGTCTCTGAACAGCAACAGAGTTTTTTATGCCATTCCTCCTCATTTCTGAAGTGGGGCTTCATTCACTCTTTGCCTCCATAATAGTGTTCCAATTCTTTAACAAGTTTCTTTTCCCCATAGGGTACATTTCTTTCTTTTTTTTTCTCATTTTTTTATTAAGGATTTCCATCTCCTCCCCTCCTCCTCTCCCTTCCCTCCCCTCCCTTCCACCCATACCCCCACTCCACCCCTCTCCAAGACAAAGAGCCATCATGGTTCCCTTCACTATGTTAAGTCCAAGGTCCTCTCAGCTCCCCCTAAGTCCAGGAAGGTGAGCAACCAAACTGACAAGGCTCACAGTGAGCCCATCCATGCTGTAGAGTTCATGTTCATTGCCATTGTCCTTGGTTTCTCAGTCCTCTTCCACCGTCAGCCACATTCAGAGAGTCCGATTTGGTCCCCTGTTCCATCAGTCCCATTCCAACTGGACTTGGTGGTCTCCCGTTAGATCTATCCTACCGTCTCAATGGGTAAAAGCGTCTCCTCGCGGTCCTGGCTTCCTTGCTCATGATCTCCCTCCTTTTGTTCCTCATCAGGACCTTGAGAGCTCAGTCCGGTGCTCCTATGTGGGGCTCTGTCATTTTCTCCATCCAATGCCAAGTGAAGGTTCTATGGTGATATGCAAGATATTCATGAGTATGACAATAGGATCTGGACTTTCTGGCACCCTTTCCTCAGCTGCCCAAGGAACTAGCTGGGGGCGTCTTCCTGGACACCTGGGAACCCTTCTAGAGTCAAGTCTCTGCCAACCCTAGAATGGCTCCCTTAACTAAGATATATAATTCCTTGTTCCCATATCCACCCTTCCTATATCCCAACCATCCTATTCCCCCAAGCTCTTCCCATCCTCCACTTCACACTTTTCTCTCCCCATCCCCCCACCCCCCCCATCCCACCCCACCCCCATGTTCCCATTTTTTGTCCGGCAATCTTGTCTACTTCCAATATCCAGGAGGATAACTATATGTTTTTCTTTGGGTTCACCTTCTTATATAGCTTCTCTAGGATTTTTTACGAATTATAGGCTCGATGTCCTTTATGGCTAGAAACCAATTATGAGTGAGTACATCCCATGTTCATCTTTTTGGGCCTGGGTTACCTCACTCAGGATGGTGTTTTCTATTTCCATCCATTTGCATGCAAAATTCAAGATGTCATTGTTTTTTACCGCCGAGTAGTACTCTAATATGTATATATTCCACACTTTCTTCATCCATTCTTCCACTGAAGGGCATCTAGGTTGTTTCCAGGTTCTGGCTATGAATAATACTGCTGCTATAAACATAGTTGAACAAATGCTTTTGTAATATGATTGGGCATCTCTTGGGTAAATTCCCAAGAGTGGGATTGCTGGGTCCTGGGGTAGGTTGATCCCAAATTTCCTGAGAAACCTCCACACTGCTTTCCAAAGTGGTTGCACAGTCTTTGAAGAAAGAAATTGAAGAGGACACCAGAAAATGGAAGGATCTCCCTTGCTCTTGGATTGGGAGGATCAACATAGTAAAAATGGCAATACTGCCAAAGGCAATCTATAGATTTAATGCAATCTCCTTAAAGATCCCATCAAAATTCTTCACAGATCTTGAGAGGACAATAATCAACTTTATATGGAAGAACAAGAAACCCAGGATAGCCAAAACAATCTTATACAATAAAGGAATTTCTGGAGGCATTACCATCCCTGACTTCAAACTCTATTACAGAGCTACAGTATTGAAAACAGCTTGGTATTGGCATAAAAATAGAGAAGTCGACCAATGGAATCGAATAGAAGACCCAGATCTTAACCCACAAATCTATGAACACCTGATTTTTGATAAAGGAGCTAAAAGCACACAATGGAAGAAAGCAAGCATCTTCAACAAATGGTGCTGGCATAACTGGATGTCAACCTGTAGAAGAATGAAAGTAGATCTGTGTCTATCACCATGCACAAAACTCAAGTCCAAGTGGATTAAAGACCTCAATATCAACCTGAACACACTGAACCTGTTAGAGGAGAAAGTGGGAAGTACTCTACAACATTTGGGCACAGGAGACCGCTTCCTACGTATAACCCCAGCAGCACAGACATTAAGGGCAACATTGAATAAATGGGACCTCCTGAAGCTGAGCAGCTTCTGTAAAGCAAAGGACACTGTCACTAAGACAAAAAGGCAGCCTACTGACTGGGAAAAGATCTTCACCAACCCCGCAACAGACAAAGGCCTGATCTCCAAAATATGTAAGGAACTCAAAAGACTAGACTTTTAAAATGCTAATGAACCCAATTAAAAAATGGGGCACTGAACTGAACAGAGAATTCTCAACAGAAGTTCGAATGGCCAAAAGACACTTAAGGGCATGCTCAACCTCCTTAGCAATCAGGGAAATGCAAATCAAAACAACGCTGAGATATCATCTTACACCTGTCAGAATGGCTAAAATCAAAAACACCAATGATAGCCTTTGCTGGAGAGGATGTGGAGTAAGGGGTACACTCATACGTAGGGGACATTTCTGAGGTCTCAATTCTCAGGTTCTTTATTTCAACAGCAGATTGAACACCATACTGGCAAAATGAGTTCTGGGTCCCAAGATACAGTATGGATAAACTGCTCAAACATTCAGTCAGCGTTCTTGGACCAGCTCCAAAGTAAACAAAACACTGAGGTCTAGGTCTGAGGTCTAGAAATGTGTGCAGTAGGCCCACCAAGAAACTAGGAATCACCCGGTCATCCTTCCTTTCTTAGACTGCAGCATGATGGCATAAGAGAAGCAGGAACACGGGTTCAGAAACCTCACTCACTCCCATTCTTCTGTGGAATCACCAGTGACTGCAATGCCATTAGGGCTATCACTCCTCTGTTTAACACACCGTCATCACGATTTCCTGAAGAAAAAAAAAAAAAAAAAAAAAAGGACAAATGTACCCTGGACCCCATATTAAAACAGGATCAGGTACTGAGGGTATAACTCCCCGCCCCTTTTTATGTTGTGTTTTAATCCCATCAACGGGTTTAAGATCCCTTATATAAACCATCTTTTTAATCAAAACTGCAAGTCTCATTAACTGACAGGTTTTTACAGACAGCTGGCTGTAGGTGCATTTGCATTGCAACAGACCCTTGACTGCTTGAGGCTACTTCTGAGCAGCTTGGTTGTCAGGCTGGAAACCAATTTTGGTTCACAGCTGAAGCTGGGAGCAGGGTGGGGCATAGCTGGGTTCTCCCCTGCTTGGGACCAGGAGGTACCCGTCTATAGTTGTCTTTTGTGCCCGGGTGCAGGCGGTGCTCGGTGGTTCTGCCACAGAACGGGACCAGCTGGCAAATTTTTGCTGTAGTTCAGATTCCCAAGCTTAGGGAATAAAGCTATGTTGTTTTTAACTACCCCTGCTTTCCTATTTCAAATCTTGTAATCACAAGATTAGGAGAATTCCTGTATTGGGTCATGCAGCCTCTAGCCATTCCCTGCTGACAGGCTCTGGTACTGGCGGTGGGGAGGCCAAGCCCTCCAAACTTTTCTCTGGCTTAACTCAGCTGTTTACAGCGTGTGGGTTTGGAGGCATCGCTGATGCAGACATTGCCAAGTCTTACGCCCCACGCTCCCTTCACTATTCTGCCCACTCAGTAGCTGCCGCTGTGACAGCATCACCACAGCACCGCAAGTTGGCTTGACCTGAGCGCAGATGGGGCCACACCTTGACTTCCTGGAGTCCCAGGAGCAGTCTGGAGTTGGAGGCTGGCTCACACCACCGGCATGGTGGAGGGAGAAAAATACTTAGGCTATCTAAAAACTCTAAAAATCTCTGCATTTGTTTCTGCTCCCCTCCAGCTCCTCTGGCTACCAAAATACCCTCAAGTAAATGTACAGACAGTTGCCTCCTGTTTTCTAGTCCCATATCTACAGTTACGTACAAATTTTACTCCTGATATTCACCGCACCTCAACTTTACTTTTTTTTTTAACTTTTTATCTGAGCGCTCGTCTTTATCCTCTACACCTGAGGAATTTTATTCATCTGTGGCGACTAGCATTCTATTTCTCCTGTACTGCTGACCACACTTCTGTGCATTATTTAACGTGCATCCTACTTTGAGGGGTGACTGCTGGGGCCCCATGTCTAGGTGTCATCTGTCATAAGCCACACATTGGGGTGACATCTGTCAGTGTCCAACCTCACCAGAGTTCAGACACTCCAGGGTAGATGCGTGAGTATTAGAATTATTAAGCAAAAGAAACAGATATGAGAAAAATGACACGCAGAAACACAGTACAACATCGGGAGAGAAATTTATTGAAAACTGAACCACCCACATTCATTTTTCACAATGCTTATAGACTTCACTCCAAAAGAGGGAGGAGGCAACAGACTTTATCAGCATGATATAAGGAATAGACTTGAATGCTCTGACCTTTGCTCCAGGTGGAGCAGATCCACTTCTATACTCAAAATACTAAATAACCACACCCTAAGTCAGGATCTCTTGTTTGTAGCCACACCTGCTATCAACAACTTTGAAAGAGTAAAAATAAAACTCAAACTCTTTGAACTTGAGTCAAGGTGTAATGGACTCACTCACATCTGTGCGCCTTCATAGATATTCATTTACATCTCATTGGTATTTTAAAGTTTGCCATGGAAGGAACATTTACATTGCAGAAATCTGTGAATGCATGATTCATAGTTTATTGTGTTGTTTTGTTGATTTGATAGAGTCATAAAATTAATGCTAGATTAGTTTTGATAATGTGGTGACTAAAGATATTATAATGTGAAAATAACTTTAAAATTTGGGAATGCATTTTTCTAATAGTCTAAAGCTATTATCTCATATCTAAGTATGAGATCTAAATCTAAAGCTATTCATTCATATCATTTACAAATGAGTAATAAAACTCATTATCTTTGTTTGGCTTTCATCTTAAGTGTTAACGTAAATGAAAAAATCAACTAAAATTCCTTCTGAATTTATACATGTTTGTCAATTGTAAGAGCTCAGCAAAACTCAACAAAAGTACTCTGTGAAAATCAATTGGTACTACAGAATTTATTGATCACACATTATTATTATTTGTAAATTGTATCGGACATATCATTCATACCATGAAGTTGGTAGGCAGTATTTCTATCTTTGTCTCTTTGTACATTTTGTTTCTAGACATCTTTCTGTTAAATATCTTTAGTATACTACTCCTGTTTTCCTTCTGGGAGGCTTAAGTAAGAGGAAAATATTAAAAGAAACTTGGAGGCTGGAGAGATGGTTCAGTAGTTCAGAATAATTGTTGCCCTTTTGGTGGAACCAAGTTTAGTTCCCAGAACCCAGACTGGGCAATTCACAAGCGCCTTTAACTTTTGCTCCAAATGATCCAACAACTGTCCCTGCATACATGTGGCAATCACACACACACACACACACACACACACTAAATAATTAGAAAAAACTTCAAGAAAGAGTATATAGCAAGGAACATCTAGTAGGTGCTATAAACCTTGGTAGGGGTTGCAGAAAACTCAGGTGAAGGCATTAGAAGTTAAGGCCATCAGACATGGACTTTTAGCCTTACAAATCTTTCATTCTTCTCTTACTCAGGACCCATGCTATAGGGTAAACCTGAGCATAATCTAAAGGGAACTCTGGTGTGGTTCCTGGAGAACAGAGCAAAAGGGAGAGTGAGTGTCGAGGGAACTGATGGAATTCAGATGGAACGGTCACCCACATTGATGGTTCAGTGCACGTTATTGCTCTTCACTCAGCGCAAAGCCTGTATTCCCGAGAAAGGGGTGGCACAAAGCAGGCTGAGCAATGGACTTCAAAGATGGCAGCTCCTAATTGCTGGTGAGAAAGGTATCTTTATCTGGCAAGGGGTCAAGGAGAAAAGCTAAAAATATCATCTGGGATTATCTGGGATGACTCTAAATACCATCAAAAGTGTTTTAAAAGAGGAACCAGTGTAGGGTGGCATGTGTTTCAGTCCTGTCACATATGAGCGGCGGCAGATGGACAAGCGGGTCATCAACTGAGGAGATAGTGCTATTCCACAGAGTTATGGTCCCTGCTCTAGCGGATATGGCATTTACAAGGATCCAGTTCTGTCTTCGCTGCCTACCTAAGTTTCTGCCCTATCAAAAGGCCAAGGCAGTCTCTTCATTCAACCAATGAACAATACATCCTACACCACCATTCTCTCTCTCTCTCTCTCTCTCTCTCTCTCTCTCTCTCTCTCTCTCTCTCTTCTTATTTTTGTTTTCAGAGACAGGGTTTCTCTGTGTTGCTCTGGTTGTTCTGGAACTGGTTTGACTAGACTGGAGTCAAATTCAGAGATCCACCTGCCTCTGCCTCCTGAGTGCTGGGGCTAAAGGTGTGCACCACCACTGCCTGGCTTTCATCTCACTCTTAAATCATTTAACTCTATTGTACCATGTCATTTACAATGGTCAGCACGTTCCCTGATCACCAAGGCTTAAGTTGCTAGCAAGCATTAATACATTCTTTAGTCATTTATCTAGCTTTACTTTTCTTTGCCACTTGGAAGAGTCTTTATTATTACTTTTCTTCTATTTTATATCTTCCCCACTAGACTAATGGCTGCCACAAAGAAAAGAACTTAGTCTATATTGTTGATTTGCCTATCCATAGTGCTTACAGCTACGTGCAGCTCACAACATATGTTCAATTAATATAATCCAATATTTGATTTTTAAAATCAGAATTTCTAAAAAAAATCTACTCATAAGATATGGTCTAGCACATGGATTAGAAAATCATTAAAGTACATCTGGGTTAACTACTCTGGGACTTTTCAGGGTATGGGCCACAAGAGTGAGTTTTGCTATATGTGATTTCACTTTATTTTAAATGTTACTGGGTTTCTTATATATTTTGAGTACATAAATGAATACACAGCTAAAGGTAGTATTAGTGGGTATGTTGCTCTTTTTTAGTTCCAGAATTCTATTCCTTAATGCTTCTTTACATCATCATCACACTTCAACCCCAAAACTTTTCCTCTTTGTGTTTCTTGTCTTAGTGTTTGTAAAGTAATCACTTAGTCCTTAAAGCTGGAAAACTTCAAAACTGCAAGTTGCACCAAGTCATGCAAATTCAATACTAGTGGTTTGGCTCAATTCTCATTTCTTTCTAATTTTCTATGATACATCATTGGCTTAGGACTTATTGCTTGATTGGTTAATATCCATTATTTACATAAAATTGAAAGTGTGCATATGAAATATCCTAATATATTACCTTCATATGTGTATAATGGCATTTGGAAGTGATCCTATTGGTAATGATGAATCAAGGGGTTAGAGTCCTTATAAATGTGGTTAACATCTTCATAAAAGGCCAGCAGACTGGTTTGGTCTTTTTGTTGCATGAGGTTGCAATGAGGAGTACAACCTGGAAATGGTCCCGCACTAGAACACAAAACCATGCTGGTGCTCCTATCTCTTTTGGCTTCTTATGCTATGACTAGTGAGAAATAATCTTTTGTACTTTACCTAGTCTAAACCACTGTGCTCCTGGCTTGAATTATGGCATTAGCATAGCTTTAGTGAATTATCACTAAGTTACCCTAAAACTTGTGAGTGGAATCTCTTCTTGGACATCTGACCTTCACTTCTTGTATCATCATAACATATCTTTTAAAAACTGTTGTTAGTATTGTATCAGCTTTTACCCACATGACTTGTATTGGATTTTGTTTAGTATACATTTATCTTGGGATTCCCAGCTTTCCTTATTTACTAATTAAGTTTTCATTAATTCCTCAATGATAAGTTTAAGTTGCATTTCCCTTCAAAGGTATTCCTTAATTGGTTCATCACGTTTGATTATTTTGCTTCTTTTATTTCAGTGCATATTGATTACACCTCTCTTCTACTTCCGACTACAGTTAGCAAATGCCTAGATTTGTTATTGTCTTGAAAGTATCTTGAAATCCTGGACCATATCTTCTCTACCACTTTATTTATCCATTTTTCTTAATGTCATAGCTAGACAATAAATGTTAAAAATAGGTAGCAAACATTTGTTTCAACAAGCTTTCAAGTAAAGATGGGAAGTTGTGCTCTAGAAAATTAAGAATATATACTCAATTTTCTGAAAAATTTAGAGAATCTGTGTGAATTTTCTAAAGAGTCTGACAGAGATGAAGCACTGACCTCACACCTCCAAGATAGCTCCTTGCCTTTTAGAATGGGTTTCAGAAGTATTCATTGAAGATTTTGCACAGTCTCACTGTATAGCCATTGATCTAAAAGTTTCAAAGACAAAGTATCTAGACTTGTGATTCTTATTTTTCTTGGCCCTCAATTGACATTCTTATGCATATACAGATAGGCATACTGATTTGGGTGAGCATTGTCCTGAGTTGTAACAGTTAAATCCTAAGAAAATCAAGAAGCATAATTTGTTGACAGATCACCTCTTTTATATTTGAGAATCTTAGTAAGTTACAGCATTTCACAATATCAAACACAATATGTTGTATTAATAATGAGGTATTACTATTTTTAGGATAGCTAGTATCTCTACCTCCAAACATAGTGTTACATTCTTGGGTATAAATTGATATCAAAGGGGCTTGGTATGGTCTCTCTTGCTATATTCATCCTAAAAGTACTAACAAAGACTACCAGGATTCTTTGATTGAAAAGAAAGGATGCTACACAATGGTTTTAGATGCTTCCCTATTGAGATTTAAAATGTACCCATGTTGGAGAAGTCCAGACTGAAGCATAGATGACCTTATGATTCTATATTCTATATTTAGAAAAAAAAGACAAGTGCCAAGAATTTCTATATCTATTTCAAGTTTTGAACATCACAGTTTCTGGAGTTTAGGTTCCTCTTGCCGGAATAAATTAACAACAATTTTTTAATCCTCTTCTGAAATATTCAGAGAGATTATTAGTGTATTGTAGGCATTCGCCTCTTCAGTAGATGTCAATATTTTGGTGGATAACCCCTTTCTACTAAGATCCACTAGAGTGATGAAGAGGAGAAGGCATAAAGTTATAGGAACACCATGTCACAGCTGTCCAAGTGTAGAACAAAAGTACAGATGCTGTTTGCTTTTATCAGCATAATACACCAGCTATATTTCTATATGCCTTAACTGGCTACCCAACAAAAAAACAAGCAACTCATTTTCCACTGATAATTAAGGTCTTACATAGAGTAAGATCACCATTCTATTCCTCATTTAGATATTTTTAAATTTAGCTCTCCTCCTTCCTCCATCCTTTCCCCCTTCCTGTTTCCTTCCTTCCTCTCTTTCTTTTCTTCCCTTGCGTTGTCCTCTCTTGATTTTCCATTTAAAGTTTATTTTTTAAAATTTATTCTTTGAAAAGCATATATATATTCCAATTCAAAAAGCGGTGTCTGAGAGGAAGATGCCATGTGCCAGAGCTCACGTGGAGGGTTTTTTTTTAATTGGAGGGAATGAGAATGTTAAGGGGGGGGAGGAGAGGGGAGACATTGGTCCCTGTGGACAGGAATGGCAGAAGAGGAGAGAAAGAGAAAAAGACAGGTGGGAGAGAAGAAGAGGAAGAGAAAGAAGAGAAAGAAGTAGGTGGAGTTCTGCCAGTTAAAGGGATGGAGAACTGCCTGCCAGGTATGCAGGGATGACACTCTCTTCCTGGTCCCCAAGGGGCAGGGCCAGATGTGTCTGAATCCATATATATATATATATATATATATATATATATATATATATATATATATGTGTGTGTGTGTGTGTGTGTGTGTGTGTGTGTGTGTGTGTGTGTGTGTGTGTGTATGTATATATATATATGCAATGAAAGCAATGACAATTGCTCATTTCTACCTTCAGACCCAACTTTTTTTTTTTTTTTTTGGTTTTGCGAGACAGGGTTTCTCTGCAGCTTTTTTAGAGCCTGTCCTGGACCTAGCTCTTGTAGACCAGGCTGGCCTCGAACTCACAGAGATCCGCCTGCCTCTGCCTCCCGAGTGCTGGGATTAAAGGCGTGCGCCACCACCGCCCGGCCAGACCCAACTTTTCATTGCAGAAAATCTTTTCCTTCCCTGCCTCTAGCTCCCTCTAGAGAGTGTGCCAACATTACCTCTCCCATCTCTATGTCTTTTTCTTCTTCTAATAATATTCCAGTAAGTGCAATTAATGCTTGGCCATATGGGCATGTGTGTGAGGTAACTGAGTCCGAGAAAGCAGGTCCTCATTCACAGGTCGGCTCTGGCTTCAGTGCTTTTGTTTTGAGTGTTTAATCTTGGAGCACAAGTGGAAGTCAGGAAACAAGAAAAGAGATGTTTGGGGAGTAGATACAATATGCAGGGGGATTCTGCATTTCTTTCTTTCCAATGGTAACATTTCACCCTGTAACCCATCTAGGCCTCGAACACATGACTTTCCTGTTTCCTTTTTTGAGTATTTTTTATTTTATTTAGTATTTTGCTATTTATTATATTTGAATGGTTGAATTGGACACAGAGTCTTGCTATGTAGTGTAGGCTGTCCTTGAAAATTTAAATCTAGCCTTGTACCTGAACCAATACTCCTTGAATTATTTTTTTTTACCTTCTGGATAGTTATAGATAGGAGAAATATCACTTCACATGGTCCATTTTCTATGTTTCTAAAAGGGAATGCAATATTTGTGAGTACGTATATTGGGCAGAGAGACTGTCAAAAAATACTCACCTTCACATAATATTAGTGGAATAATTCATTGTCGATACTGAATAACTTCTCTAATTCCCTGTCATTGCTGATATTTTGCAAAAGGTTAAATTTTCTAGCAAAACTTTGATTGCGTTAGCAAAGTTTCTCAAGTGCAAGTTACATATATGGAGATACCAACCATTTGGCACAGAGTTGTATGGCTGGCACTGTGACTCAGCAAGTAAAGGTGCTTGGCACCAAAGTACAACCACCTAGCTTAACACCTAAAGCCTATGATGGGAGGACTTAACAATCCCTACAAGCTGTGCTCTGACTGTACTTGCATGCCTCTACAATAATGAATAAAGAAGCAAATAAATATTTAAAATGTAATAGAATAGAATTCTGTTGTTCTGGATTTCACTCTGTAGACCAGAGTGGTCTTGAACTCACAGAGACCTCCCAGTCTCTGCCGCCTGAACTATTGGATTTAAAGGTGTGTGCCACCATGACCAGCTCAGAATTCTCTTAAGATGCCCAGGATGAGTGAGTTGTAGCTCAGTAGCAAATAGTTGCCTATGATCTGCAAGGGCAGGGATTTGATGTCCAACATTATGTAAAAGACCAAAAAGACATTATACAGCATCAATTTCCAGCTAAAACAAGAGATAGAGATGAAAACAGAAGTACCAAAACAGAGATAAGATTCTATAGAGGATATGCAGAGAGGCAGATGTGGATAATTGGAAAGATACTAACCCAACAAACCAGACAGACAGCATAGAGAAAAAAAACCTCCCAGGAGACAGAAGAAATTTCGATTATATTTAGCACGGCCAGGAAGGTGCTGGAACAGCGGGTCTGACAACTTCTGGAATGCCAGAAAGTGAAAAGAGCAGAGAGTTAAAGGACAAAATTTATTATCAGTTTCCAGAGAAGACTAAAGACAGGGTTAATATAGAGTTTTTCTCCTACGGAAGGGGCACAGGGCTAGTAACCCTGATTTTACTACCAAATAGATCTACCATGAGAGTGATAAACCAGGCTTCACCCCAGAGACCCACTCTGGGAGCTGCTGATAGCGGCTGATAGCTGATAGCTCTTCAGAGTCGGGAATACTGGGTGGGATGCAAATTATGGTGCTGTTTAGTCATGTAAAAGCTACCCAGGATCACCAAATTGTGCTAAATTCAACCAGTGTTGATTCGAACTACCTTAATTTAAAACAAAAAAATTGACTTTAGACATAATTTAGAAAAGTTCCTTTTGATCTAAAAGGAAAACTACAAGCTATGTAACCTAATAAAATATTTAAACCATAATATGCACATATTTATTTCTAGATCTTATAAAGTGTTTGTTCTTATTCCTTGAAAAAATTGCACTCATCTGACATTGTCATCTTTTTTCTCCCCTTCAGAAATTTTATTACCAGTTGGGTGTGTTCAGCTACTTGGAATTTGGCCTTTGCCAGTGTTTCTTCGAGTTAACAGGTGTTAACAGGTGTATTTCACTCTGAATGGTTCTATTCCCTACTAAATAAAATGTTTCCTTGCTGGGAAAGTTGCAGCCTGCTTGCTTTGGCTCCAGCCTGTCACTATGCAATGGTAAGAGACTGGATGACGCCAGGCATGAGCAAAGCACTGCCTCATTCTCACGTCACTGCAGTTCTGGGCTCTGAGTGCAAGCGATCACAACGACAACTGCAAGAACTGAGAGAGAGAGAATTTGTAACTGTTAGTATCCAGGGATCTGTAGTAGCCTGCCCTTAGAGTCGTGACAGGATATGTGCTCAGCTGCAGCCACTATGAGCACCCCCTGTGCACATTTGCTATGTTCCCTTTTAAAAGGGAGACCTGCCAACGTCCTGTCTCTTTCCCTCTTTCTCTCCCTCTTTTGCCTTCTCTTTCTCTCTCTCTTTCTTTTCTTCCACTCTTGTCCCCAGGACTGGCCTCTGCTCTCCCCTCTTCCCCCTTCTTTTCCACTTCCCTCTCCTCTTTCAAAAAAAACCTCCTCTGTGAATCTTTATGCATGGGGTGACTGCTCTTTTTGGCATTTTTTAAAATTACAATAGAAATGTAGAAATTTTCAAAAATTATAATGATATTTAATACCTAGCCAAAAGATGAACACAGTAAAATAAATAGCATGTGTATTTTAGGCAGCATAAACCAATTAATATTATATGCTTTTAACTGTTGAATGATTGTTTTAATAAGAAGCTTATAAAGAAGATAACTTCCATCATTTGAGAACTTGTGTGAAATGCAGACTCCTATTGACAAAGTCTTTGCTGTGGGATAATGCTCTTGTGCCCTGTAAAGATTTCTTACTTGTATTGGTTTAATAACATGCTGATTGACCAGTAGCCAGGCAGGAAGTATAGGTGGGGTGATCAGAGTAGGAGAATTCTAGGAAGAGGAAAGGCTCAGTCAGTCTTCAGTCACCAACCAGACAAGGAGGAAGCAAGATGCCTTACTAAGAAAAGGTATCAAGCCACATGGCTAAACATAGATAAGAATTCTGGGTTAATTAAAGTTGTAAGAGCTAGGTAATAATAAGCCTGAGCTAATAGGCCAAGCAATGTTGTAACTAATTATAGTTTTTGTGTGATTATTCAGGTATGGGTGACCAGGAAAACAAAGCACGGTCTTGATGGAGGAGAGTTATCTGTCTATGTTTTTTTTATTGGTTAATTAATAAAGAAAACTGCCTTGGCCCTTTAAGAACAGAAAATTAGGTAGGTGGAGTAGACAGAACAGAATTGTGGGAACAAGGAAGTAGAGTTGGGGAGACGCTTCAGGCAGTCGCGTGGTGACTCTCCATGTTGCTCCTCTCCGAGATGGACGCAGGTTAAGATCTCTCCTGGTAAGCCACAACTCGTGGTGCTACCCAAATTACTAAATATGGGTTAAAAAAAGATGTAAAAATTAACTAATAAGAGGCTACAGATAATGGGCCAGACAGTGTTTAAAAAAATACAGTTTCCGTGTAATTATTTCGGGTGTAAAGCTAGCCGGCGGCCGGGCGGCGGATTAGCTGGTTGCTGGGAACTGGGCGGCGGGAACGCAGCCCCGCCGCTTCCCACTACAGATTGGCGCTCCAACGTGGTCACTAAATCCACTTAAAAACCTAAAACTGCGCCCCTTTTCCCAAATATTGCTTATAAATGTTCTTTTACATTTAAAGGGGGAGATGATATAGATATAAATTTACATTGGTATAGATTTTAAGGTCAATTTTGTTATATGTATATGTATTTCTTATCTTGATTAAGCTATTTTGATTGTGTAGTTCATTTTAAAAACTGTAATGTATAATTAGAAAATATAGGTTGTTAATGGATAATCATTGATAATAGTTAAGCTTGTAGTCATGTTATTAGATTTTCTAGATATGTAGAGATATATTTCAGTTAGATAGACATTCTTCATATCTTTCAAAGACTACAAAATATGACATTTAATGTTTTAATAACTTAGGGTTTTTCATGACAATGAGACACATCTGCTCCTGGCAGCACCAATCTACTTCAAGAGAAAGATGGGCATCAAAGAGGCTACTTATGGAGTTTGTTAGCCATTTGGGCAAAAAACTGCTCTTGCCTGGACTGTTGCATAAACTGGACACAAAAAACCCACAAAAAGAGGACTGCTAAACTTGCCTAAAGGTGAGATGGTCTCTCAGGGTTCCTGATTCGTGAAAGAGTCTGCGAGACGTTCTGCAGGACACAGCAAAAAGTGACTAAACTGTCTTTGGAATTTTTCTGCTTCATGGAATTGTCTGCTGGATACTGTGGGCCTGAAGCCTAAAGATAGATGCCCCAACGGTACAGAGGAACTTTGGGTGACTGTCCAGGCAGCGAGTTGTCTCTGTCATTTCTAGAGTTTTATAAGTTACTTATTTCTTGTTTACTTAGGTAGTCTTATATCCTTCTGGAGTCTTTGATGGAGTTGAAAAATGGTTCAATAGTTATAGTTTTCCTTAGTTATGATAAAAGATAAAATAGATTTAAATATTGTAACTGTAATACTTGCTTGATAACTGTTTTGTTATATGTAATTTTGCTATGTTAAAGTTAAAGCCTTTCTTTTTTGTTTAAACAGAAAAAGGGGAAATGATGGAGGAGAGTTATCTGTCTATGTTTCTTTCATTGGTTAATTAATAAAGAAAACTGCCTTGGCCCTTTAAGAACAGAAAATTAGGTAGGTGGAGTAGACAGAACAGAATTGTGGGAACAAGGAAGTAGAGTTGGGGAGACGCTTCAGGCAGTCGCGTGGTGACTCTCCATGCTGCTCCTCTCCGAGATGGACGCAGGTTAAGATCTCTCCTGGTAAGCCACAACTCGTGGTGCTACCCAAATTACTAAATATGGGTTAAAAAAAGATGTAAAAATTAACTAATAAGAGGCTACAGATAATGGGCCAGACAGTGTTTAAAAAAATACAGTTTCCGTGTAATTATTTCGGGTGTAAAGCTAGCCGGCGGCCGGGCGGCGGATTAGCTGGTTGCTGGGAACTGGGCGGCGGGAACGCAGCCCCGCCGCTTCCCACTACACGGTCTCTATCCTTCCATCTACAAGTCTTCATATGCACTTTAGAGACTGGGAACTGCTGCTGTAGTCAATTGTTGTTATCCACACCTTGCACACCTTGCTTTTCCTGCAGAGAAAATCAAGTTCTTAGTTTCAGGTCTATTTGCATTGTTGGGTACTCATTTGTGACACACCCTTGAGCAGAACTTTGAGCTTTCTTTTTCTCAATGGTCTCATCTGTAAAATTGCTCCTTTAACATAATAATTGTGTCCTGAGCTAGTTGGGGGGAGGTCTCCATAAATTTTCAATAATTTTTAAAAGAAAAAGATCCCCTCAAATAAGAACATCACACTCTATGCTATGATTGGATTGAAAAGAGCTCCTTCATATTGTCAACACTGTCTGATTATAACTTATGTGCTAGCGGCACCAGCAATATGAGCATTGTTTGTGCCAAGCATATTCCTTACATTTGTACCAGAAAACAAAGGACTATATGATACCAGACAGTCAATGAATAGGCAGCCATGTTCACAGTAAAACTGTTATTACAACATTGCTCATTGGGGTATAAACATTAGTTTAAACTCCATAGTGCTTTTTACAGTACTGTGTTATGGTTTTAGACAGAAAAATCTCCACCCTCACTCAGAGCACACATGTTGAAAACTTGGTTCCCAGTGTAGCAATGCTTATAGCTGGTATTTGGGGATGTGATTGGCTCATGAGGAGTCTGACATAGGCAGCAGGTTAATTTGGTGGTAGACTCATGACTGAATGCACTACTAGGAGGGGGTGGGAACTGTAGACAGTCGTTTGAGCCTAGAATGGAAGTCGTTTGCTGAGAATGTGATTGAGGGATATGCCTGGAGCGCAGGCCAGTCTCTTTCTTTCTCACGTTGTGCTTTCGGGACAACTGTGATGAAGTGCACTGTCTCCTCCAACAAAAGTTCTGCCTTTCGGGCTGCTCTACATTACCTCAGGTTCAGAAGACCTTGAAAGTGTGGACTAGAATAAATCCTTCCCCTTTAAACTATTTCTCTCAAATGTCATCATAGTGATGAAGTCACATACCATGAATAGATAGTCACTGGGCAAATGGTGTAGGGATGTTGAAAACAGACATTTGCCAGACTGGCCTTTCGTGTAGCTTTTATAAGGAAAACTGGGCTTTGTTCTAGCTATATTTTCTATTCCCAAAGCACTCATTCTTAGATATTTGCATAGTTGACTCCTTTGTATCATTTAGATTTCAGTTTAAATATGCGTTACTCAATCGCCAGTCTATGGAGTCTCCAAGTTCCTTGTTTCATTTTAGCACCCGTGTGCTAAATTAGTCTCAGAACAGCCAGTGATTTGGGCTGTTAAAACAGAGCCCCTTAGACTAAGTAGTTGGCAAATAATAGAAATGCTCCTCTCACTGACTGAAGTTTGACTCTACAAATTCACTGGTGAGTAAGCTGGCTTAGGACCAACATCCTAGATGGTCCCTTATTGCTGCATTTACAGAAAAGCAAAGTGAGCAAAATTCCCCTCAAAACTTTTTATAAGGGCATTATTATAATTAATGAGGACTCTGCAATCACCTTCAAAAGTCCCTGCTTCTTGTAACTACTATGCTGGAGTTACGTCTTGATATCAATTTTGCAATGATACAAACATTCAGACAGCAGCACGCTGGCATTTGCAATGCAACAGACTTGGTACCTTCAGCAACAGAAGCCTGTTGCCTGACAGTTCTGAAGTGGGGTGCAGAAAGTTAATTTCCTATGGGGCTTGTCTCCTTGATTTGTTGATGGTCATTTGTTCTCATGGTCCTGTAACAAAGCCATCACTCATGTACTCATATGTGTACATGTATGTCCCTTGTTCTGTCCTCAACTTGGGTTTTCTTTTTTTTTTAAAGGACATTAAGAAAATTGGGTTAAGGCCCATAATAACAATCTTGTCATTTTAAGAGAACTATCTCAAATCACAGGAAACACTTTTGTACTTGGGAGTTAAACCTTCACATATGAGCTTTGAAGGGGGCAAAACATAACCCATAATTGTATGGAAAATATAATGTTTATATACACTTATTTATGGTCCATCATCACTGATTAGAATGTAAGCTCCAGACATACCTCAGTTGTAGCAGTTGTCTTGTTGATTGCAGGACTTGGACCAGAGCCTGGAAGATGACAGAGACTCAATGAATATGTTTGTTAAATGAAGGAACAGATAAGTGAATGATAAAAGCACTTAATTATCAAGTCTTTGATGTCTGTAATTATTAAAATTTTCATTAATTTCAGAGTCAAGCTGCAAAGCAAGTAGGCAGTGTTTTAAATCTTAGTGATGCCCAGTAACTGCTCCCCACCCCCTAAACTCACACAGGCAATTTTTCTTTTAGATTAAAAAGACATTTTAAGTTTGCCGAGTATACTGAGATTCAAACAGTAGTGACATCCATCCTTTACCTTCTGTGATACAGCAGAGATTTCTGGCTCATCAGAAATAACTTAGAAAGGAACTTGGGATGGTTAGTTAAAAAAAGTGTAAAATATTGCACTACTAATTGATTGCCAACTCTGTTAACTAAGAAAACGGATTTATGCCTGAAACAGAGACTATTGTTTCTGGTTGTTTTCCTACACACATTTCTGGCTCCTCTCAAGCAGAAATGGGACCTGCGTTTTCAAGGAGTACGTTGGTCAAGACTTTGGTTTTCCCTTTAAGGGACTGTCTTCCATAACTTGGTTTGCAACTCACATAAGTAAATCTGATTAAAGGTGTGAATGATGCGAGAATCCACAAGCCTAATAACCAATTTATTAAGGGGTACAACAAAAAGACAAACTCACAGACACCAAACCAATTAGCTGCTGCTGATCCAGCTGCCTTCTCCCAGTCATTCTCACCAGGGGTCAAGAACACCAACCGCAAGCCATCTTTCCAGCTCTTATGCTCAGCTGCCCAAGAGAACGCCAGACTCATGACCCTCTCCCTCAAATTTTAAGACAAGACCACGCCCTAGGGCTTGCTGCCCCAAAAGTCATTGGTTAAATGGATAGAAATCCAACCACATGTGAAAGATAGATTCTTGTAGATATGTTGGGCAGTAAAGTGAGGGCCATTCTATGAGTAGTGAAATATTGGCAGAGAAGGTAGGAGGGTAGGAACGTAGGAAGGTAGGTGGGACTCTTACAAAGCACTACTCCTTGGATGGAGTCCTGAAAGAGCTACTAGTATTTCAAATTCTCCTAATACATTACCTTATACAACGACCACTAACTTTTTGTAATATTTAGTACAATGTTGTGTAACCTGTAACAGAGTAAATTTAGTTTATAACTCTTGTAATTCTTTGCCTATCTAAAGGATTTTTTTTCCTCCTTAAAATCTGTCTTTAGTGATTGAAAGAAACTCTTCAATGTAGAAGTTTATAGGATATCAAGTCAGAATACACTGCACGACTGTTTTAATTTAGTCTAAACCTTTTCCTTGTTCTTCACCATCTGATTGCTTATGATTCTAAATTTCTACCTTATCGTAAACCACAACTTCATAGACGGTCGTAGCCTAGTATCTTATAATTGCATGTGTGATGCCAATGAGTCTGTTTAAGGAGCTGGATATTGATAGTGTTTCACAGTCATAGGAGGGTAGTGCAGTGCAGTCTACGGAATGCCATCTTTGAAATGAGAAAGTCAAAGATATATATCTTACTCGTATTCTTTACTATCTGGGCCAACATTCATTCATTCTCATCCCTGGAAGTTTTTCAATATTCAAGTGTTTGATAATAAAATCATGCATTTCTATAATTTAAATGTCCTTAATAGGTACATGACACAATCAAATGGTCAATAAGTTCTAGCTATATTGAGGTGAACTTCATCCTATCCACTTGAGAAGAGTTTGGCACAGATCTTGAGGTTACATTTTGTTGTTGTTGTTTTCTTCTTTCTATCCAGTATTAGTCCATGGCTTCCTTGGTCTACACCTTTAGGAGTTCTTGATCAACAATGCATTATAGAATATATTGGTGTGGGAGTTTGAATGTAATCGGCCCCCATAAACTCATGGAGAGTGGCACAATTAGGAGGGGTGGTTTTGTTAGAATAGGTATGGCCTTGTTGGAAGAAATATGTGACTGTGGGTATGGGCTTTGAGGTCTCATATATGCTCAAGCCACACCCATTGTTCAGTTCACTTCCTGATTCCTCTAGATCAAGAAGTAGGATTCTCAGCTCCTTCTCCAACACCATGCCTGCCTGCCTTCTGCCATGTCCCACCATGATGATAATAGACTGAATCGCTGAACTGTATTCTAGAACCAATAAAATGTTTTCTTGTATAAGAATTTCCACGGTGGTAGTGTCTCTTCACAGCAATAAAACCCCAAGGCAAATGGTTAAAGTGTATGATTTAATGGTAGCCTAAATTTCACCAATAAGGAACTTTCAATGGTGCATTATGGGATTTCCTCTGTAAGAAAAATCTACATTGATTTTGTTAAAGTAGCATGCTTGCTTTTATGGCATAAAACACAGTTATATTGTAAAGAAACTTCATATTTTAGATCTTGCAAATCAAGCACAGGCATATTAACTGCCAAATTTATATTTTTGTTCTAAAGAGTTTTCTTCTTGGAAATTATGTGGTCTTCTTCACAATGAAAGTATTTTTTCTATGTCTTTATTTTTAAGGATTCATTTATTCTTATTGTGTGTGTGTTGGCCTGAATTCATGTGTGTGTGTATGTGGGGGGGGTGTACCTTGTGCCAGCCTAGTGCCTTCAAATACCGTAAGAGGGCACTGGATCTGCTGGAACTGGAGTAACAGACAGTTGTAAACTGCCATGTGGATGAGAGAAATAGACTATTGACCTCTGCAGGAGCCAACTCTCCAGCCCCATAGAATGTATTTTTAATAAATTCACAATTACCAAACATTTAACATTTATTGCTCAAAAACCAAAGAGAACTATGTTTACCAAGGACGTATGAGAAATCTCATCTCAACCACTATTCTGAGTAGATGTCAATCATTTGACTTAATGTGTCTACCATGATTCTCTTAGTAGAACACAAAGAGAGGACCTAGAAAAAAACACCTGAAGAGAAACTTTTGGCCTCTACTTTGTAATTGCACCTCTACATTGATTTCCTCCTTAGACAATACAGTAATTCTGCATTTTGAATCGTAGTCACTGTGATGAAATATCTAAAATCCATCCTCATGGCTTTTCATTAAGATTAGTAAATAAATATGAAGCATGCTAACTTTATTTTTTCAAATTTATATCATAATTACACAAGAATTACATTTATTAAAAATCTAGGTTGAACTTTGCTCTAACGGGTTTACATTTAAAGATTCTTTGATCTGTGATAACTGTAATATATATTAACATGTTGCATTTTAAAGTGACACTGGTTTCCATTAATCAAGTGTCTGTACGGTTGATTAATTTGTACAAGGTTTAAATTGCTATGAAAATTTATCATTCATAGCCATGATCTCCATTTACATATATGTTAATTATGGTAAATGTAATCTTTTTCCGAATCCTCTGGGCTGCATACTAAAAAGACAAAGTGATCAGCGACTAGGGTTTCAGTTTTAAAGTGAACTCTTACTGTTGCTAACTGGAGTGTGCTGTAGCTGTATAAGCCAAGCCAAAACTATTGTGGTATTTTTCTGCCGAAGACCAGTTCCAATGCAAAAGATTGTATTTCCTTTTCAAGGGATGGCTTTAAGCAACAAACATAATAGTTTTTTTATGGCTAGAATTATCCAATTAGATTATCATAATATATAGAGCTGTTCACAGGTATTGCAAAAGACTTGACTTGAAGCATTCTTTTATTTTAACTCATATGCTAGCAAGAACCATATGCATTCCTATATAGCTGTAAAGCAGAATGGCTTGAGAGAGTTAGTTGAAAAGAACACTCTGCATCAAAATAAATAAATAAATAAGTAAAGCAATATAAGAAAGTAATTCTATGGCTTTGTGAGCCTGGATCAATCCTTCTTATCACAGGACAAAGACTGGCACTGGAGGAAACTGAGTCATTTATAGTCAGATTATTATCATTACTTTCTAATGAAGTGTTTTTTTTTTTTTTCTTAAGGCTTCGCAGTCAAGATAGAGGAAAGGACCACCATTAGGAGAGAAAAGCCTCATTGAGACGTCTCCCTCGGGGGTTCACTCAGGAATGGTGGGGCAGTTCAAAGCACGGATCTGGCCAAACACATCCCCTTTTTGGTTTTCTCCTCCAGGTTGTTTTCTTTGGCTTTTCCCTAAATTTAAAGCATGCTAACCACGACCTGCTTCTTCATTAGTCTTAGAGGAAATGCTTCCATTTGTTCCCAATTATAATTCGCTCTGTTTGGAATAGCCAACGTAGAGAAAATGCTATCCCATTGCAAGTGAATGTGAGACGGAAGGCATGTGGGATGGAAGGCAGCTAGTGTCTTTGAATGCATGTGATAGGCCTTGCTAGGCAAATGTTAGAAAATTTAATTATTCCTATTAAATGTCTATAATTGTTTGCTTAGTTTGTTAATATTTACATAATATATTCACTTCAAGAGGAGCCTCATTTCTTAGTCATATCTTAATAGAATTAAAATCTTGGAAACCTTTGCAAGCAGAGCACCTTTGACTACCTGACGAGGCTGTTTTTAACGACACTTATTTGGCAGTTTTCTTATAGTCAGCCTAATGACACAAGAAACAAACTAACATGGCACCTGTTCTGATAGATGGATGTTGTCCCTTTCATCCTCTGATCCCAGACCTTGCAAGACACTTTTTTAAAGAGGCATCACTTCCCTCACCAGAGAAACACATCCACCTCTGAGCTGGAAACAGCAGAAGCGTAGGGCAGAAGATGAAGAATATATTATCCAACTAAAATTACAGAGAAATTTTAAGTAGGCAGAATATAATTGCCCAATTTGGAAATTAGCCAGGACACAGGGTTTAACATCATCTTTACTCTTTTGAAAAGTGCCATGGGATTTTTAATAACTGCTGGTGGTCAGGACCTTGGTTTTACCCTCATCCATTAGACGACACCTCCAGCAGAGCAGTGCCCCCTCATACCATGCTGGGGCATCAGTTCAGTACTGACTCAGTGAAAATTGTGCCACCTACTGAATCATCCTCGGCTCCACTCAGAGTGGCCTGGCTTTTAGATTTTCTCTGGAGAGCTGTTATGAAAGATGGGACCAGGCACAATGATGCTTAATTTATGAGATTTCAAGGTTTTAAATGGCCAAGAGCTCAGACCTGGGTTTTATATTTTCCAGTTTCACCTAGCAAAATTTTCAAGATGGCTCTATCCGTAAGCTTCAAAATGCCAGTCTTAATGATGAAGCTCTACAACTGGCCCCATCTCTCCTTGAGAAGGAAAACAATGACAAGACACACACCACATGAGTGCCTACTCAGGTGTATTATTGCATTTAGTTTAGAGCAGATTCTGCTGTTTATAGTCTCACTCCTTTAAAGGAGAAATGAGCTACATCTACCCCTGATCCATGTAAACTGTGTCACTTAATACTTTCACCAGGAGTTCCTGTTCTTTTAGATATTTAAGTCCTTAGGAAGAAATACTTTAAAAACTAGTTTTAAATCACAGAAGGACTACACTTTACTGGCCAAGTGAAATTATTATTTTTTTTTTTTGTCGAAGAAAGCTTTCATCGCAGTTCACCTAGATAAAACCTTACCATCTTAAAAAAAGAAATCCCTAACACCGTTTGAGTGTCTAAGAATAGCTAAAGCAGAATCAAGATTTTTCCATCATTCCAGGTACTTTTAAAGGTAGGCGTGAAGACAGAATGATTTCCAGCTTCTGTCTTAATTTACTATTTTTAAGCCGTGTTAATGGCATTAGTAGTTCAGGGTAGTACACCTTATGCACGATGTTTTAAGCGGGGCTCTTGCTATATTCAGAAACCTTGGGCTTCCAAGTTATTTCAGAACTTCTGTTTGGCTGCTAAAAGTAGCACTATGCAGGGATCATGCAAGTGCTCAGAAAGTGTTTCTTGAGGTGTGACTTCTGGAAACAACATCTAGTAAATCCTGCAACTGGTGTGTGAGAAAAGAGATGTTGGGAAACAGTTACAAAGAATACAGTGAGACGTGACAGCTCAGCCTGTAAAATCAACTCCAGCATATATGCTTGTTTTTTCTCATTCATATTGGAACCAGAATTCTTAAGTGTGCATGTACATACACAAACATACATATATATATATATATATATATATATATATATATATATATATATATAAACTTACACACACTTAGATACACAATCATAGACATCATCTCATTTTCTGTTTTTCCTTTTCTTGTCTATCGGTTTTTATCTTTCCCTGTGACCTATTTTGCAGCAGGCCCTCATTGTTAAATAGAAAATCTTTCTCAACTCATTTCACCTTTTATTCCTACAACTTTCCTGTGCAATCATTATTCATTTCTTTGATAAAATATTAGCTCTAGTATTAGCTGTTTGGAGAGCAGAAGTAGAGGTATTATTTTGAAACACTAAGGATTGATATGCTGATCAGCTATGGCCACAACATAAAATAGGTACCATGGTTCCATTAGTGCCTGGTTTGAAACTTAATGGGTAAAACCAGTCACTTTTTGTCATTAATTATGAAATGAAGACCATTGGTCACAGATGCGCCTCTATTTTTACAACTGGAAATCTGGAATCTACAAGGTCTATGAATTGATAAATTAGCTCCATGATAGTTGTAGGAAGGTCTTGCAAGCTGTGGATGGGCGTAGGTTTGACATGATGTTAAATGTTGAGGTAGTCATAGCTTACTACAAAATTGAATTTGAAATAAAAATTGTCCTTAAATTTTAATTTAAAAGAGTACATTGGATTGGTGTTTACTTGGTGATAACTTTACTCAGCATTTGTATAAATGTTTTCATATATAAAAAGCTGTTTTCAGTTCTCTTACACTTTAGTTTCCAATGTTGTTCTCATTCTTTGTGGATATCTTTCTCTCAGTTACTGCTCATCACTGAATTGTCCTCCCAACTTTAATTTGACCTTCAGGAATGCTTCCTTCTCACAAAACAATGCTCATTAACTATGCCTTTCTCTCTCCTCAGAGAGAGGAGAGAGAGAGAGAGAGAGAGAGAGAGAGAGAGAGAGAGAGAGAGAGCGCATAAAGAGGATTTTAAAGGAAAATGCTGATAATGGCATTGTTTTTTGTTTTTTTTGGTGTTGGCTTTGTTTTTTTACAGAAACAATCATTTCATTTATAATCTCTCAATATTTCAATGAAGACACTAGGATCTGTTTTAATAAAGAACATTTAATTGTCTTCCTTTTATTTGTAGGCTCTGGAATTATAAAATACAAATAAATATGAATGCATATGAATTTACTGCATTTCCTCAATGATTGCTAACTAAAATTTGCATGTTTCTCAAAATTTTCATGTGAAAGGATTAATTCCTCGTTAATATATTTCAGACAAATGATTGCAACAAGATATGGTTGAATTTAGTCGTCATCAACTTAAGCCACCACTTAGGTTATGAAAATAAGCCCTCTTTGCAGGAGAAAGGACAAACAATTTCCCAGACCCTTCCTCAGTAAATTCTTATGGCCTTAAACTAAGTCAGTAAAATTTTATAAGAGTTCCTCTTCAGGGCCAGTCATGATAACTCAGTTTGTAATCCCCAGCACTAAGAGGACCAAAGCAGCAGAATTACCACTCATTTGAGGCCAGATTAAGATGCATTGTAAGTTCCAGGTCAGTTAGAGCTACATAGCAAGATCCTGACTGCAGCAACAAAGGAATTCCTCATTAGCAGATCCAAAAGATGAAATACACTGTTCAAACCAACTGTGTAATACACATGTTCACCATTCAAGGTATACACTGAGACATCATGAATATTTTGTTCTTAAAAAGAAAACCAAAAAAAAGTTAGATAGCATAGCTAAAACATTTGAAAAAAAGTGTGAAATACAAACTAATAAGTCCCAATATTTAGTGCGCTGAACGTTGAGCCTCTAAAATACGTGTTCATGGGGAAGTTCTAGACATTGTAAATGTGACTCAGGAAAGGAAAGAAGCCTTTGCAAATACGAGTAAGTAGAGGGTCTAGAAAGAAGGACAGCATTCTGAATGACATTGGAAACTTTATACTCAAAGACAGCCCTCAGAAAGGAGACTTAGGACAGGCAAAAAGTGGAGTCACGTGGTCACAAAGAGCCAAGTTTCAAAAGCCAAAGATGCTTCCTTAAGACTGCATGAAAGTTGTGAATGACACCTTGAGTTCTGCCTTCTGCTTCCTAGCATGGAGAAATTGAAGTTTTGGCAGTTTAAGTCATGCAACCTGTTTTAATTTGTCACGGTGTTACCTGGAAATGAAGACACTATATAAAATATGTGGAGACACACATTAGTTAAGGTAATGCTGATAATGGCATTTTTTTTGTTGTTTTTTTGTTTTTCTTTTTTTGTTTTTGTTTTTGTTTTTCCAGACAGGGTGTCTCTGTACTTTTGGAGCCTGTATTGGAAATCACTCTGTAGACCAGGCTGGCCTCAAAGTCACAGAGACCCACCTGTCTCTGCCTCACACATGCTGGGATTAAAGGCCTGCACCACTGCCACCCACTGATAGTGGCATTGTTGAAACTCCCTTCCCTCCCTCACCCCCAAACACAGCAAACTTCTTACTAGAGAGTGATTATATTAAAAAAAAATGGAAAACCATCCAGCTCTAAAGAGTAATTTGCAAGAAAATGGTTGGATTAATAATGTATAGCATTAAGTGAGGTCACATAATCTCAACAAGAAATTTTCTCCCTCATGTGTTGAACCCTGCCAATAATACATGCAAATATGTAGCAAATGTACATGTGAATGGAGTGTACATGCAGAAGAGAGAGAAAAGTTGCTATGCAGGTAATTAGACATATGTTACAGAATGGCAGAAAGCTGACTGTTTCTCTACTTCTACCTCATGGATTTGGTTGTTGCTGTTGTTTTCGATGCCACACAAGGGAGTAAGAACAGACTTGATAGGGAAAGTGTACAATCCAATGTGAAGTCCCCCAGTTTCAGAATGGCTACTCTAATTGTAGAGAAGTTCACTGAGAGGCACAGACTTTGGGTCTGGTAAAATTGGTGTGTGGTGTTTTTAATTTGTGAGGTTTTTTTTTTTAAGTAACAACATTTATAAAAAAATATAAAAAGGTAATTCTGATGTGCTTACTTCATGTACTACACAATGTTATTAGTGGGTTAAATCACCTCACCCTGACACTGGTGCTTAAATGTGCATATACAACTCAATAACTTGACTCTGATCTTTTCCAAGCAAAACAAAGCCAAGACCTGATACTTTCCAGGATGGTATGAGGGGAACAAACTACTTAGAAAGAGGCAATCATGGATTGGAACAAAAGTTATGCATCTTTGGATGGCCACAGCTGTCCCAAAGAGAGTAATCTTACAAATAACATTTCAGATTATTTAAAGTTACCTGACCATCAGCTGGGTGTGTCTTAAACAAATACTTCTTATTTGAGCCCTTTTGTGCTCCATACTTAGTTGCTAATGATTCTTTCACTGCCACGCCTTTGTCAGCACTAAATGCTGAAGGCATAATGGCATATGAACACACAAAAAATATTTGAATGTTGACTGCTTACCATTAGAGACTAGGGGATCAGTCCCTATGTCTGTTGAGAGCTGCAGTCTCAACTGATCTGGTTGAGCATTGGTCTTAGTAATAAGATCTGCAGGCCAGGGCTTTAATTCTGGATAGGTTTTTTCCTTCCTTTTTTTCTTTTTTTGAAGGGGCTACAAAGATGGATCCCCCACTCTAATGATTTATTCTTCAGAGCCAATACACCGAAAGTATTTTCTCTGTTGTTTTACCTTTAATTTTGTCAGTCACATTTCTTACAAATCAGACCATTACAATTATAAATACTCCCTCCAGGCATTATGCTGCTTGATATTTTTTTTTTTAGCCTGATGTTAGCAATCATCTACACATCAGTGGAGTGGACACACCTTTCAATGTAACGTTGTAATTCATAGCTTGCACTAATCAAAACTGCCTTCAAATTCCACGTTATCGTGATCCTGTGAGATAGAGAAATCTAAGATTTCTCTTTCAATATGGGGGGAACCCTAATTCTAGATGCTTGTAGAAGGTATAGATATCACAGGGAACAATAACAAAACTCCTCATATTATATATGAAATTTAGTAGTAGTGAAACAATAAAATATTTCTTCATCCTGTGGAAAACGGTACCAGGCTTTAACTTTTTAATATTTTAAAGTGCAAAACCTTCATAAGAAAGAAAAATATGCATATAAAAGACATGTGGCTATGGAGCCATAGACAAAGCTATGCTCAAAGAAATACCACTGTACAACTGCAGGGTACTTCTGCATCACAGAACCTATCATTCCCAAACGTAGACAAGTCTATCCTTTCAAAAACAAAGTATTAGAATTAAACTTCCTCGTATAATAACAGATATTTATTCTTTGTGAGTGATATTCAAGCTTAGGCTCAAACTCTAACACAAAAGCAGAGTAAGCTTGAGAGACGAACAAAAGACGTGGGGGACCCTTAGAAGTTCCCAGAGGTGGTTAGAGGAGGAGCTGGGGGCGGGGAGGAAAGATAGACCAAGAGAAAGGAGAGGATTCAAGAGGGAAAAAAGAAGAAAAAAAAAAAGAAAGAAAGAAAGAAAAGAAAACCTAAGACTCTAGGATGGGTAAATCTCCTCTTTACATAGTTTTTCAAAGGGTTTGTGATAACCAGCTTTTGTGTAAATAGATTTGATGGCTCTGAGCTGAAGGTGACTGACAGCTGAATCTAGACCCCCCTCTGGAGTGTCGCCCTGGGGATTGCCATTGTTGCAGGCATTTTCTTCAGACTGACCCAGAAGAAACATTATCTCAAGAGGACTCTAACAACAGCCACCCCCAAGCAGCCTAGGAGCCAGGAGCGGCCAACCTAGTCTCCCCTGAGCAGTAATTAAAGCAGTGAGAGGAACGAGGCATGTTAACTGAGTTGAGCTTAAGTTTCTCTCCAAACTCTGATTTTAAAAATGCATTCAAATCGCTGAAGGTTTTTCCCAAGCAGAAACGCCAAAGTGTTTCTCTTAGTCCTTTGTTAGCTGAAAGAAAATAAACAGTGGGCTGGGTGCTCCTCTCCAAGCGCTGAACTGAAGAAGGCATTGAAGGCAAATATCTTAAAACATTATTTCTTAGTAAAGCTAATGTGTTTACTGAGAGAACTTCAGCCATGCCGGGTTACTAGGAGTCTCACCTACAGTCTCAGCGAGTTACTCAATACTACACTAAGCAAAGCCTTCAGTCCCTTTACTGTTTCTCAGATAATGCACATTTGACTCGTCGGTTCACAGTTCTGCTCAAAATCTTTGTCCTGCTGTTTTCAAATGAATCTACTCCACCTTCACTGGGCAAAAAGTGTTTTTAGCCTCTGAAAGCCCTCCCCTCAAACCCCAATGAAAGTCAAGAGCGTTTGCCATAATTGGGTGAATCGTGTGGTCAATTTAATAGGCTGATAAACCTAAGGGGAGAGCATAGCCACCTTTCAGTCACTCATCCCCTCAAAGTCACTGGCCTGTACTTCTATGTAGGGTCAGAGTCCAGGAACCGGTCAGAGCACAAAATAGGAGCTGCCCGAGAATTTCTAAAGCAACGAACTCAGGGTAGGTTTCTCTGGGTAAATGCCTTGCCAAATTGGAGATACGGATACTAATCACTTAAGAAACAAGTTGGTCTACATTAGTAAAAGAACAAGCGAGTTTCGACTGTCACAGTTGAAAACACCTTGGCGAGCAATCAGGTAGTATTTCACCCTGCAGAATGGGGTGTTCCCTGCTGCAACCATTTGGTTTTCTTTTCCTGTTCTGTATGTGTGGAGTCTTGTCAACTAATCTTATGCCTCATCTTACTCATGTTCTTATTTCCCCATCAAAACGCTTTGGAAACGAAGATGCACGAAGCCAGGGATTCAGATTGCCTGACATTATAAAAGCTCAATATTAATTTGTCAGATTTTAATTACTGCCTTTTGTTGTTACTCCAACAACAGTTTTATGTTTTGGTGGATTTGTTTGTTTCGTACTATTGATGTTAGTTTTTATCTTGGGATGCAATGATTTTATAGCTTATGTACTGGTTTATGGAAATGTTTACCTGTTATTCTTACATGAAATTATGATAAGTTAGTAAGAGAAAGATTCTTAAACCTGGGGTTGGGCCTGTATTTTAGTCATGTATATTGTAGTTTAAAGGTGACGGAAGGGAAGAAAAGTCACACCATACAACAGAATTCACTTGGGAGGTTTACTGGTATGAGGGGAGGGGGCACAGAAGTAGTCTTTGAGTGCAATAGCAGAGGGAGAAAGCTGCGAGGGGTGGGGTGGGACTTGCCTTTTTGTTTTTTGTTTGTATGTTTGTTTTGTTTTGCTACAAGGTTTCTCTGTGTAGCTTTGGAGAGTGTCCTGGAACTAGCTCTTGTAGACCAGGCTGACCTCGAACTCAGAAATCTGCCTGTCTCTGCGTCCTGAGTGCTGGGATTAAAGGCTTGTGTCACTACAGCCGAGCATGTCTTTTATAAGGGAATGTAGCAAGTTTGCATAGGCTGACCTCTACACAGGGGCTGTAGCTGATGATGTATTCTGTCAGGACCCTGAGAGCTGGCCAGTGGAATTGCCGGACTACTAACAGGTGCATGCGCACTGGGAGTACTCTGAGTGGCTGCAGTTGATGACATGCTCTGTCAGGACCCTGAGAGCAGGCCTGCGTAAAACCTTGAGTGCTGGCAATGTGCAAGCCTGGTAAAATTCTTAACATCTCAAAATTTCATGTAAGTGACAAGAAATCATCTTTAGTAGATTTGTTTCAATGGAATGACTAAGATATTATGTGCAGTTCACAGCACATAGTAGGTGCTTGGTAAAATAATGCCTCCGATGAAGGGAGCAAACGAGATAATTTCAAAGCAACGAAAGAACCTAAAACCCTAAGCAGGAAATAAAAAACTCTGACTCAATTTTTTCCATCCTTATCTGTGTGTCTCTGGCTGCAGGAATATTATGTAGCTACTCTGTCTAGTAGGATTACTAAAACAGGATGAGAAACCTTATCCACTGTGGTAAGTTTATTTACATTAGATAAACATGATTAAAACTCTTTAGCAACAACAACAAAAACAGAGGCTGTTTCCCTGTTCTATTTTGTAGGCTAAAATATTGATACTTAGCCAAAAGCACGAGTTGAACTACAAACCATTATAGTGTTAATCAAACATAGAATCGTGTTAATCAAACAGAATCGTGTTAAATCATTGCATTAGTTTTCCTTGAACGTTCTGTCCTCTTTGTCGTAGAGTTACTACTAACTAGCGCAGCCCGACAAATGCTTCTACTACTGGACATTTTCACAGTATTCATTTCAGGCGGGGAATGATTAGGAATACACCAGTGAACAAGTGGAGTATTTAGGAACTTTGTAATAGAGCTATCAGCCTGGACCTGATGCTGATGTTTTCAGTGAAGTCTAAAACTAATGACCACAGTCAGGTCTTATTTTGGGGTGGGGTGGGATATTTGGGTCATGTAACTGCAAGAAGGTGGCAGATTCCAGCTCATTAGGAAACTGACCTATTCCTCGCGAAGTGCATGTTGCTCCACCAAGCACATATGACTGTATTGCAGATTAAAGTTAAGATTTCAGTGTTACGGGTTGAGGAAAGAAGAAGGAATTTGGGTAACGGGAAAAGGGATCTATTAACATCTGCCAGGGGATGAAATGTGCTGTTGTGCTTAACTCAGACACATCACAGATTAGCCTTGAAAACTGTTAGCAGAATTAGCTATTGCTTTGCCTGTGTGCTCCTATATGGTTATGTGAGCAACAGGCATATTTTTATCTAAAATGAATCTGCTGTTTTAAAGATCCTGGATGGTAATCTTCATAAAATAAGTTTTAAATGCTTCTTTTGCAACTAAAGGGATGGTGAGCTGACATTGAAAAAAGAGAAGGGGAGAATCATTGGAATGGTCTTAAGAGACTGGTGGATATGTCTGTGTGTTTGCTCAGGACAGCAAAGCCACGGTTACTCATTTTATAGGCCATGGAGACCATGATTTTGTCTTTTGTTTGTTAGCTTGTTTTTGGAACAAAATTGAATTTATTAAAATGGAGTTTTCATAGAGATTTAAAGACTGGACAAGAAAAAGAAGAAAAAGTCTTAAAATGATGCTGTACCTCAAGAAGGGCAGGTACAGGCTTGTCAGCAGGTGTTGAGGAATGAGCTAATTTAATAGTTTTATAGGTTCTCCTGCTAATGACAGAGCTTGCAATGTATACAGAACATACAGGTATAGCCTATATATGGTAATAACAAGAGCAATATGTGTAGCACCATGCAACAAACCTTAAAAGCAACAAAAACATAGTAAGAATGGTATCCTAAGGTGGGTATATACACATTTATACATTTATATGTGTGTGTGTATATACATATATACACACACACATATACATATATATGTATATGTATGTATGTATGTATATATATATCCTAAAAGTTATTGAGCACCTCAAAAAGCTAAAAATTCCTAAAGGACAGTGTTCTCAAGCACACATGCTATTAGTCACCAATTGATGTCATCCTGCATCAGGTAGGCTCTGGAACGTTCACCAAGCACCCATGAAGGAATGAAACGTCTGAAAACAATAATGCGTCAGTATTGCTATGGAAACAAGTGTGACTCCCGGAGCCTATCACAGGGTCTGGGGGTCCCTCTGAAGACCCAAGCTCAAGTGCTAAGAACCATTGACCAATTAGTTTGTGGAATCTGAGGGCCTGAATAATGCATGTTACATCTGCATTTTTTCCGTCTCTACCTCAAGTTCAAAGGAAACTGGAATGATGAAGAAGAGTTACTTCAAGCAAGGGAATTTAGCAAAAATGTGTTTAGTAATATTTTTATGTTTAGAACTCAGTATTTAAGTTCCTTAAAATCATTATAGGGTGTTCCTTTCATTGAAGGGAAGTAACCCCCCCCTTTTGGATTTCAGTCAAAATGAAACTCAGACTTCTCGTTTACTATTGACAACATGTGTTGGCCTGCTTACCATTTTGTTTCTTAATTAAGATCTGTGAATCCTGGAAAAAATGAGTTTCTAGCAGTCAATAAGGTGGCTTCTCCAGACAACGGAGGTACAGAGCATCCCCTGAAGGATGCCTCGCCTTTATTCCGCACTAACTGGATGCAATCCCATCAGCGGAGCACCGGGCTACTAATTTCATTAAACGACTCATCAGAGTGCTTACTTAACAGTTCCGAGATGTATTTTAATTGGTCACAACTGGCTCCTTTTGTCTGAAGATTTCTGAAGTTATCTGCTTATTTATAAATGAAAACAAAAGCTGTCGGCTCCCAAGTGCACTTTCTGCGCTTCTCTGCGAGGACATCTGTACCCTGAATAGTTTTCGTCTTTCCCAACAGGTCTCCTCTCAGCTGCTCTGTGTTTGTACATCTCTCAAGAGGGGTTAATTCTTTACAGCTGTATCCTGCCTTCCACGAATCTCACATGTGCAAATTATTAATCTTTTTTCTATTGCTACAGCAACTCCCTGGACCATAAACACCCCCTGCCTAAAACTGGCAATTTTCCAAGAAAAACTTTGATACTCTTTGCCTGAAAAGATAATTTGGCCCCATTTGGTTTACATTGTTCCTTAGAACAATGCTAAAGATAAAGAAATAGATACTTCTTCTAAATAGTTATTTAGAAATAGAAATTTAATAATGAAAGCTTAAGTGTATCTCCACGGCTGTACATGAGGTCATGAGATTATATCTTATTTATCTTAAAAAAAAACAAAAGAACTTAGTGAAAAGCATTCTTTTTAATATTTTTAGTTTTTTATAATTTTTCATGCAAATTACATCACATAGGACCTTTTCACAAATGAAAACATTCTTTCTCTCAAAATAAAAAAAATATTTTCCCTACAATGACATAGATGGATTGACATATTCAACCTATGTAATACATGTTTTCTTATATGAACAGGTCAATGTTTATCTGTAAGGTTGAAAAAAAACTTTATAGAGTCAGCTGTATATGAGCATGCCCACATTTTGACCAACAAGATAGAAGCCTCTCAATTTTAGTGTGACATATACTTAATTTTAAATATTGGAATCCCTTGGGACTCACAATCATATGGTCACGGCTCGGCCATTTCTGCTTCTCACATCTACACTTTGATTTTCTTCCCTTTCTTTAGGTACTGGCTGGATTCTCTTATGGTAACTGCAGCCTTCAAAATAAATGATTTATTTTAAAAGTTAGATATGTCATAATAAAGCATTAAGAGTTCCAAGAACAGAGCTCCTTGGTGATTAGATGCCTCTAGTGGTGTTTGGAGACAGGAGGCAGAGGGGTAGGATTTTTTTTTTTTTTTTTTACCAGCTGACAAGTGCAATAATCCCCCAGAACTGCAAGGCCTGGAGCATCTTATTGCTGTTATGAAACAGAATTTATAAATAAAAATAAGGAAAACAGCCAGAGCCATGCACTTCCCGGGCTCCGCTGACATTGATATGACAGCCAATCAGAAATTTCCATTCATGCCAGGATTGCCAAACCAATAATTTTAGCAATAAAACCCAGCCTAAGAAATATTAAAATGTTTTGTCTCAAATACATATTTAAACACAAAAGAAAGGTAAGTTCGTTATAATTCAGACACACCATCATTTTAATATATACAGAAAGACTCCCCACAGACCAATTAAAAGAGGCTCCCAAACAATACTGCCTCTTGATTCACATAATATTTTAACTCAAGCAAGTACATTTCAGTGTTCTCAGATAAGCCATATAATAGCAGGAGAAAAGGATTAGGATAACAGTGATATATGAATTGTAGTTTGTATTATTTTCACTGAAATTGACTGAAAGGGAATAAGAATGCAGAGGGTGCAAACTTGCGTCAATTAGTTTTCATTACATGTATTATTCTGGCTTAGAAATGTCAGTTGCTTGTCATGTTAACTAAGAGTGCACTCACCATTGTATGTATCTAAAACTGGAGTTTAAACTGAGAATTTTGCAAAGGACTGATACAAAGACGTGGCTTTTCCTTCTGTCTGTATATAAAAATAGAACTTTCAGAAATGTCATGGCTGACACATTTAGCTGCCGGACATTGAAAACCCTCTTTCTGACTCACACCCTGTGACTGGAACTCTGTCAGAGTAATCAAGAGATGTTATACTGTAGAGCGCAAGCAGGAGGCCGGGGTTTGCTCCCTGGCCTGGCTTTTAGAGCAAAAGAGATTTGTTGGATTGGTAGCATAAATAAATATTTTTTCGCAGTCACATTTCAAACACACAACCGGATTAGCTGTGTCCGGCATTTGTGCAGCTAATTAATAGAACCAATATTTTGTGAGCATATGAATTTGATACAGTATGACATGGTAAGAGAGAGTCCTGACCCAGTAAATACCTCTGTGAGCTGGCTAAGTTTTGGAGATGGCGATGGGGTCACTGATGACCACAACAAAGGCATATAAATATAGTGAACCTTTGAAGTATACCATCCAAATATAAAGATCAAAAGATGATCCCTAGGTGATATTTGCCTCTTTTTAATACAGTGTGTAGACTCTCTCTTTCAAAAAAGAGATAAGGAAAATCATAGGGCACAACGTATTTCCTCTAGTACTCCAAAAGTGTTGATTTTAAGGTTATGGTGTGCCTATATTTTTACATCAGCAAAACCTTTAGAAAGGTTTTTACCACAGTAGTTAATTTTTGCAAAACAAAAAATTTGATTAAAAGGCAGCAGTCTGACCATTTATGGAATGGATGAATTCAGAAATGGATGAATCTTCTGCCACTGTCCAAGCGGTGCTTCCTGGCATTTTAGTGTAATCATACTGCTTCTCTTCCTGGCTTTCCATCGCCTTTGCAAAGAACTGTGTTCAGCCTTTCAAAATGAATTGACGGAATGGCTTTCAGGCATTCAACAGATTGTAAGGTTGCGACATTTCAGCTGGTAACTTATGTGGGGTCTAACTTTATATGTATTCACATGTTATATATGGCTTTATCAGGTCTTTAGAAAACAAGTTCAAATCCTCTCTCTGAGAATTACAAGCTATATGATGAAGGTGTAAGTCACAAACAATCCCACACCTGTTAGGAATTATAATTAATAGAATGCTTATTTATTTGAAGGGGAAAAACTTACAGATCACCGTCCCAGACAACAGCCCTCTGCGCAATCAGGAAGGGAGCCTAGTCACCGGAAGTGGAGCCGGAAGCCAGAGAGCGAGCAGAGGGCAGTTGCTGCTTTTTTAAAGAAGGAGAGACCACGCCTCAATGGGCTGGTATCTCAGCAGCTATTGGCTGAAGGAGCGGAAGGAGCTCCTGCAACACCATGGTCTTGGAAAACTAAGTTGTTTTAAATAGTATTCATTCTTATAATGTGGAAAATGGCCACTCGTTCACAAGTTATGAGCTTTACCAAATCAAATAATGACAAAAATGAGATAAGTGCAAGCACACTTAGAAAAATTAATCATTCTTCTGATTTAGTTATTTTTCTGTGATCAACTGCCTGGTAAGAAGCAGTTTAAGACAAGAGGGTTTCTTTTGGAATAGTTTGAGGGTATAGTTCATTATGGAGAAAAAGGCAAGACAGAAAGAGGGGTCCAGTTGTGACAATATGTGTGTGGGGAGGGGCAGCAGGTCACACTGTCTGCAATCTGAAAGCAGGAAAACATGAACACTGCAACCCAGTTTATTCTTCTTATTTTGGCCCAGTCCCCTGTCCATGGCACAGTGTCTATCAGGAGATTCGAATCCAGTCAGTGGGACAGTGCAGAATAACCACACTCTCTCTTGTTCATCTTTTTAGATTTTTATTTTCATTTATGTGTGTCTGTGCATTCATGCGAGGGTTTGTACAGGTGTGTGAGTACCCTCAGAGGCCAGAATAAACTGTGAGATTATCTGAGGCCAGAGTTACAGACAGTTGTAAGATGTTCCATCTAGGACCTAGGCACTGAACTCAGGTCCACAGGAAGAGCAGAAACATCTCCTAACCTCAGAGCCTCTTCAGTCCTTCAGTCACACCTTCCTTCCTCTTCCATTTGAAGAACAATGGTATAATCTCCTTTGTCCAAATTTTAAATATGTTGTTGATTTTCACAAATAAATGTTGGACATTCCAGGGGTTAAGAGATAATTTATCATTATGCAAACATATAGAGATTTACAGAAACTTGGAAATTGAAGAGATGCTTTGGATTGGGGATCACAGTGTTTGTTGTGTGTGCTTATCTTTGGTCCCTGTAAGATAACAAGACTGAAGCTGTTCTAGAACATTGGAAATAGAGACCAAGAGATTGGATTTTCACACACTGCAGAATTGTTAGGGACTATTAATTTCAGGTATGTGACTTTTGTTTATGCTGCACTTGTTTAACTCTGGGAAGCTGTGTTGCTGTGCCTGTCTAAAATACCTGATGGTCCTAATTAAGAGATGAATGGCCAATAGCGAGGCAGGAGCAAGGATAGGCGGGACTAGCAGACAGAAAGCATAAACAAAAGGAGAACCAAGAACAAGGAGCAAACAGATCAAGAAGAGGAGGACACCAGGGGCCACCCACTCAGCTATACAGCAAGTCATGGGGAAGAAGCAAATAAAAGTATATAGAAATAGAGAAAGTTAAAAGCCCAGAGGCAAAAGGCGTTTGGGATAATTAGGATTGAGAAAAGATGGGAAGAAGAAAGCCAAGCTACGGCCGGGCATTCTTAACGAAGTATATGCCTCTGTGTGATCTATTAGGTAGCTGGGTAGTGGGCCCCTCAAAAAATCAAAAGAGTAAAACATCACACACCAGAATGGTAGGAAAGAACCATAGAAAAGATATTTATTAGAAATATTTCAGTTAATTTTATTGTTGCTTAAAAGCATAGTCTAAAGAAAACACGACTGCTGGCCCTATCTAGGCCATGGGCTGCCATCTCAGACCCTCTTACAGACGGTTCAACAGGAGTAAGCTCATGTTCTGATGAGACTGAAGGGCACAGTATCACATGCCTTTCTTAGTATTAGGTATTGCACATCCAAGTCTCGGGACCCGTGGTTTAAGAAGGCTACCTTTGGCTTCTTTATTCTTCTCAAGCCACATGCCTAGTTTTGGGATTCTGTTAGTTTCTTCAGTTCATAGGTTGTCATCTCCACCACTATACTAAATGTTACCTGGTTATTAAAGTCTCCCCATTGAAGGATACGTAGAGAACTTGATGTAAATGTTACTTCAAATATTTAAACATGGTTTTCATTTCATAGCCTATCCTGCTATCCAAGTTCATTTTCCTGCTGAATTTCCCCACACTCTAGAACTACTAACATTTGGAGTTATAGTTCTCAAGCTTATTCCATATTTATAAGGACAGTTTAGCTAATTTCAGAACAATTTAATAATTTTGACATTAATTAAAGATGCGCTTTAATTATTTCCTTTGTACTAACTTGAAATGGTACATATCAACTTAAATGGAAACATATATCCATATCTATACTTATTCAGATGTAAATAAATATTGATATGGTCTTTAAAGGGAAATGTAATCATCTTAATTTTTTCTGTGATAAAAAATGTAAAAGAATTTATTTCCTTTTTTACTGTCTTTTCTGTATTCAAGAAACCTGTAGCCTCTAAAATCTGAAAGCTGAATGTTTGTCATTCTTACCTTAGTATACATCATAACCATAGTTTCAAATTCTAGTGGGCTAACTTCTCAGTGTTATTATTATACATAGCTCAGCACTAGTCGTTAAATCCAAATCCTCCTGAGATACTGCATTTGAATACTTGAATTTTAATGTAGAGCCCCTACATTTTCAATGCTAAATCTGAAACCACCCTGACCACGTAGTAATTGAACAGGACTGTCTATTCCAATTGTGGGTATTGGGGATTAGACTACTTACAAATGAAGTCCATTGATTAGGTCACATGGTATCATTGCAGGGATGTGAAAAATTCTGAGCTCTGGTTTTGCCCTTCCCTTGGGGTGTTCACTCTTCTCTGCGACCCCAACTTGCTTCAGGATTTTTAAATTTGCTGCTAACTAAGGTGGATGCATTTCCTGACCTTGCTTGTGGGAATAGTCCAGAAGTCTCTCAAGTGCTGTAGGAACTAATTAATATGCATATTATACTAAGAAAGAATCATCAGTTTATGGTTAGCTGAGACAGAGAGCACAGCAGCCATGGCGGCTCATTACTAACGACATGCCCATCTCTAATAGAGAAAGGGGTCTTTACTTCGATGAGAGAGCTTAGTTCTACAAGTTAAAATAGCTGAGAAAATTTTTTTTTATTGTATCAAAATACATGAAGTTTTTCTATTGCTTTTAAATCACCATTCTCTGAATGATAGCCACTACTTGGAAATGAGTGTAGAAATTAAAAACATTTTCGGTTTTGGGTATAATTTAAGTATAATTCACTTAGAAAGAAAGTGCTATTAAATAGAAATTATTAAATTTACTTCATTTCAATTCAACAAATAATTACTGGGTGATTTAGAGGACAAAGTGCTCTAACAGTTTATATATATATATATATATATATATATATATATATTGTGTGTGTGTGTGTGTGTGTGTGTGTGTGTGTGTACCATGTAAAGGAGGTACCATGTATTTCTCTTCTGAAACTTCCTGTCTCTTTTGCACCTTATTTGCAAACTCCGTGGTCATCACACAGGTCAAACCAGAAAGTGACAGGCATCAGGGCAATAGCCAGTATCCAAAGAATCAGAGATACCGGATAATAGGTGGTGATGGAGAGGTCAGTGTCGTGGTGACCTAGGGCTGAATATACAATGGGAGTTTTTAGCTCCAGAAGAGAAAAAAAAAACCAAAAACTTTAGAATTGATGTGTCGTGAGTTTTTGATGCAGGGAAACAGTAGTAGATCAAGGAAGAAGACCGAGTAGGGCACCAGCTGTAAATTGAAAATATAAGTCAAATGCTGAGTTCCTTGAGTCGAAAATTGTCTCACCTCTCTTGTCAGCCCACTGACAGGATGGGACCTTTATTGACTTTGAACATCAAGGACTTCTGTCTGATCTTTGGATACAACATTGCTTAGATGAGTGTAACTCATCGGTCGCTAGGCTCGAAGTTAATCAGGTAGGAGAAGCAGACCAAGTACACAAGTCAGCAAAGCCATGCAAACATAAGTAGAAACTACCCAGAAAAGTGGTCCTCTGGGTAAAAACACAGAATTGGTAAAATATATGATGCAAAATATACACTTTTACACAATCAAAACATAAAGTGACAGAGAAACAGGAACCTATGATGCACACATCAGGAGGAAAACAAGGCTTTTTCCCTCTCAGATCTTTGATTTAGAGACAAACATTTTAAAATAAACACAAATATTTCTGCAAAAGGTAAGGATGTTGAAGAACTGAAGCTTAAGTGGACTTAAAGATAACTCAGGATTTCCTTTGTTAAGTAATAAAGAAGAAAAAAACTATTTAAAAAACATGAGCTCCAGGATTGGAATGCACAGTAATGGAATCAATAACATGAGATTACAGTAGAGAAGAACTGGGTCCATAGAAAAATAATCAGTTCTGAAGGGAACACAGGAAAATAGCTCAGGAAGAATAACGATATCTCAAAGACCTGTGGAAGAAGTTGAAGCATGCAGATACACGTATGATGGGAGACCCATGAGGACAGCAGAAGGGAGAAAGGAGGGAGAGCATTCCTGAAGAACAAATCTCACAATCTTTCTAGAAGTTCTTCGAGGTGAATGGAAGAGACCTGAACAGAAAGATGAACCCACAGGAAGAAGAGACGAACATTGAAATATACGATAGCTACAAAAGATGGGGTCAATGTGTATTTTCTCACTCCCTTAAAAATTATCCTAAATGCTGTAACTATATAAAGTAACATGTACAACAATGGATTATGGGTTAATAACATAGCTAGAAGTAGCATATGTGGTGGAATTATGGCCGAAGTATGAGGAAATGGGATTATGTGTGGACAAATGGTTTTTACTGGACAGATTTCACACTAATAATTTAAATACACAATAGCATAGATTCTGATTAACTAAGATACATGTTGAAATGTCTGGGGATCATGAATATTATTTAAAATTATTAAATTATTATTAAGGCAGAGACATGATTCATATCTGAAAAGGTGGAGTGTTTTTCAACTTGATTCAAAAATTACACATGATACATACAAAAACAGCATGTTAGACCATAAATATATGTAATTTTGTGTTTTATGTTAAAGACAAATCAACAACCAAAAATTATACTCTACCCCATAAATAGACAGAACTTGGTGTTACACAAATAGATTAAAAATTAGGAAAGGAAATGTAATCATAACACTATGTGTTTTGACACGAAAGAAGGCAGTAAAGGTAATAGAAAATATCAAGATCTGCCATACAGAAGGAAGAAAAGCCAAGTCACATCTGGAATTCAATTGAAATTACATTCAAGGAGAGTTTATTAAACATACTCTGATCAAAGAGACTGGGTTGGAATAATAATGCAATAATTGGCTATTTATACACTATAACTGAATACCATACATATGTCAGAGATCTCTAGAGAAACAGACCAATAGGATGAATACATATTAAAAGAGGATTTATAGAATTATTTACACAATGTGGTTGGAGGACTCCAGCAATGTCTGCGTCATAGTGGAGAGGATGAGAGCTGAGTGGTTTCTGAGGGTCTCCACGGTGTCATGCAGGTACTAGAGGCCTAGAGCATTCCTGAAGATCCTCCTTCATTCCTCATTTCATGTAGGAAGCTGGATGAAGCTGACTCTACTGTCAGCAGAGGAATCGGCTGTGTCCACATCCTTTCATCTGGGTTGCTGCCAGAAGGTGACAAGCACATTCATAGCGAATTTTCCCATAATAAAGCAATCAAACTAATCCCCGCAGACATGCCCATGGGCCAAATGCATAGAGATTCCCTTATTGAGACCTTTTCTCCCAGATAATTCTAGTTCGTGTCAAGTTCACAATTAAAGATAAGCATCATACTATATGCCATTTAATCTTATATTTTATTAGCTAATATAGTTATTGTTTTGAGGTATGTGTATTGTACTTTGAGCCTCAAACATGCTATCCAATTACAACATGAACCTAAAAGAGTCAGCTTTGATTCAAAGATATAGAGATGTTTCAAGACAAATATGGAAAGAAATTGTTTGATTAAAATAATCACAGCAATGATGGAATATCTATATTAATATCAGATAAAATAAAATTTGAAAAATAAATATGTGAATCATAGAAACTGGAGGGCTTGCTTGGTAGGCAAATATACTTGATATGCAAGTTTGATAACTGAAGTTAAAACTCTGGAATCAATGTAAAAATTCAGATGGGGTAACATACATATGAAAACCCAGCGTGCCCATACTGAGATAGGAGGCAGGGACAGTAGACTTGCCTGGAAGCTTGTGGACCAGCTTGCCTGTAGTACACAATGTAATGAAAGAAACAAAGGAAAGCCTGACTCAAGAAAATGGAAGACCAGAACAGACTCCAGAAAGACATTCACTCTTGCTTCTGAACACACAAATGCACATGTGTGCATACACACACACACACACACGTACACATGCACATTCCCACAGACAGAATGTGCCTACACACACACTTGCATCCTCCACACACACCATGAGTAAAATTTCAAAGATGACTTTCATAACTTAAAGCTCAACATCAGGAATATATATTGATTACTATTATAAAGATATCTAGCAATGAAGACCCATACATTAAACACAATCAAAAATTAAAGAAGCATAGATAATTCAAATGGAAATTTCTTTTTAATTTTTTTATTTTATTGAAAATATATTCTTTTCTCATAAAATATATCCTGATCATAGCTTCCCCTGCCTCTAATTCTCCTAGTTCTTCCTAACTCCCCTCACCTCCCCGCCCCTTCCCTCTCTTGCAGATCACTCCCTTTCTGTCTCTCATTTGACAAGAACAGGCTTTTATGAGAACAACCAAACATGACAAAATAAAATATAATAAGATGAAGAAAAAAACTATCATCTCAAAGTAGAAAATGGCAACCCAACAGGAGGAAAAGAGTCCCAAGATCAGGCGAAAGAGTCCAAGGTCCACTTGTGATGTCATATTCAGGCATCCCATAAAATTACTAATAGGTAATAATATATACTCAGAGGACCTGGTGCAGACCCATGTAAACTCTGTGCTTCCTGCTTCAGTCTCTGTGAGCTCACATGAGCCTTGCTTAGTTGATTCAGAGGGCCATGCTCTCCTGACGTCCTCTATCTGCTCTGATTCTTACAATCTTCCTTCCTCTTTTCCCTGAGCTCTGAGGAGAGATATTTAATGGAAACCTCTAATTTAGACTCTTTGCACAATGTCTGGTTGTGGGTCTCTGCATCTGTTCCAATCTGCCACCAGATGAAGCATTTCTGATGATGACTGATCTATAGGAATATGGCAGAATATCATTTGGAGTCATTTTATTGATTTTATGGGTAGGCTTGGGGGTGGGTGGGTGGGTGGGTGGTGTCAGGAGTGGGGGATCAGATATGGGCGGAGACAGGGTGGAAAGAGAGTGCTGGGAGAGACAACTAGAAATGGCGGACATGTGAGGGATGGTGTGGAAACCTAGTGCTGTGGGAACTTCCTGGAATGTGTGGAGGTGATGCTAATGAGGAATTCTAGTAATGGGGCTAGGGCTTCTCAACTGGCCATCTCTTGTCACCAGCTGAGACTTTAAATGACAGTACTGGATTGGTTGTTGGCCAATGGGGGTCCATGAAAATTCCCAAACAACTCAGGCTGTTGATAAGGCAAAGGGTTATTCTTCACAAATAAACAGTGGGACCCTATTGCCAAGCACGACACCCACAGAAGACATAGAACACAGAGAAGGTGAGCTGGTGTCCACATAGAGCCTTTACCCCTGACTTGTAGTCTCTTTGCTATGGGCAGGTACTCTGCAGGCTACCGAAAGAGAAACGTGAACACCAACCCAGTTACAAAACCTTGGGCTTACAATCTGTCTTGTCTGAAAAGTATGTTAGGGCAGTGGTGGCACAGAATTTGTGGGAGTAGAAAACAGATGTCTGATTTGACTTAAGGACCACTCCAAGAGAATAAACACAAGGCCTTGGGTAACCAAGAATTATAGACTAAAGAGCTCAGAAGAACCAGAGATTCGAAAACCAGAAGCCTAGGTTTTACCTAGGATAAATCCAAACACTGATGGATTAAAAAAATAAATACCAAATGGAAATTTCAACCTGGTGTTAAATGTTCCAAGTGCAACTCAGACAGAAAGTCAGCAAGGCTCCCAAAGGCTCAAAATTTCTCATTATACTATTGGCCTAGCTGACAGATATTGAAGACGCTGAACCTATGTTTTCTTTTTTTCTTTTTTTTTTTTTTTGGTTTTTCGAGGAAATACACAGAAAACATTTTTCAAGTTAGACCACATGCTAAGCAACAAAGTAAATCTCCATATTCTCAAATAGATTTGGAAGTATGTTTTTGACTAAAATGGAGTGAAATAAAAATCTTGCATCATAGTCCTGCAGAAAAACTCCAAATATTTGGACAGTCAGTATCACATTTCTGAATAATCTATGAGCCATATGAGAGTAAAATTAGAAAATTAGAAAGTATTTTGAATTGATTCAGTGGAGACATCGAGAATCAAAACACATAATTTGCAGCCTAGACTAGTACTTAGGAGAATGCGTATTACTTTAAATGCTTCTAGTTTTTGTTATTGCATACCATCTCCATTTATCTATTGATCATACATGTGAGAACCTGCTGTGCTCCTGGAATCATGCATGCCATGCTGAGCCAGACAGACTCTGCTTCCCAGAGCTCAGGGCAATAGAGGAAGGGGTTCAGCAGTCAAGGAATTGCTTATGACTATGTTATCATGAATTTTTAAAGGGTTTTCTGAAAACATAACATGTTTACATAAAACTAAAGTATTCCCAAACTGTATTTCCAATTATAGATGCAAATATTAATGAATTCATAACATTAACAACTTCACTTTTTAAAATTTATAATACAGAATCCAAGTAATCTGATTAAGACTTAAAGAGGGGATGATAATATCCACTAAACCATCTGGTAAGTACATTTATAGCTTTTTGAGGAATCTACATATTGTTTTCCACTGTGGTCTGATTAGATTACATTCCTACCAATGGCATAGAATGAGTTCCTCTTGTCTATGTACTTGCAAGCAATTCCCGGTACCTGTTTTCATAGTGACTGCCATTCTGACTGGCATGGGATAGAATCTCAGTACAGTTTTCATTTGCATTTCTCTGGTAGCTAGTGGCTTTCCCATGGTCCATGTTTATTGGTCATTACCATTTCATTGTTTTACAACGATAGGCTCATTTCATTAGCCCATTATACATCAGATTGTTGAGTTTTGTTATTTGTGTATTTGAGATAATAATTCTTTGTTGTTTAGCTAGTAAAGTTTTATCCCATTCTTTAGGCTGCCTCTTTAATCAATTAACTGTTTCTTTTGCTGTAGAGAATGCTTTTGATTTAACCTTTCTCCATTTGTCATGTGCTGACATTACTTCCTGAGCAACTGGAGTCGTATTGAGAAATTCCGGGCTTATATCTGTGTAATGAAGTATTTATTTGACTTTTTCCTTTAATAGTATCAAATGTTGAGTTCTTAAGTTAACGTCATTGTTGCACTTGCAGGGTTTTTTTTTTTTGGTACAAGATAAGAGCTAGGAATCTAGTTTCATCTTGTGGTGTGTGTGTATGTGTGTGTGTGTGTCTGTGTGTGTGTGTGTGTGTGTGTGTATGTGTGTATGTGAATGTCGAGTTTTCCTTGTATCACTTGCTGCAGATTTTTTGATGCATATTTTTGACATCTTTGTTGAAAATTATGTGTCTGGAGATGTGTGAATTTACATCTGTATCATCCATTCTGCCCCATTGATCTCTGTTTTTGTTCCTTACCATGCTTGTTTTTGTTATTAACGTTCTATATTATACTTTGATATCAGGCATGGAGAAACATCTAATAGTATTTTCCTCAGCATTTCTTCAGTTATATGAGGCCTTTTGTGATTACATATGATTACTAAGATCTTTTTTCTATTTCTATAAAGAATGATGTTGGAATCTTATCAAATCTGTGTTTAGTTTATAGTAGGATTTTTTTTTTGATAGGATCATTTTTGCCATTTTCATTCTTCTAATCCATAAGCATGGAAGGTCTTTGCATTTTCTACTGTCTTCCTCTATTTCATTTTTCAGTGGTCTAAAGTTTTCATTATAGGTGCCTTTCATGCCCTTGGTTAATTTTATTAAAAGTTTTTTTTTTTTGAGGCAAGTTATTTCTTTGTGTTTTCTGCCTAAGCTTATTTTTATTGGTATATAAAATTTTAGTAATGTCTGTTTGTTTATTTCATAACATTAAACTATGCACTTCTATGAGCTTCTAGTGGAGTCTTTAAGGCAGTCTATGTGTAGAACCATATTATATACAAATAATGATATTTTGATTCTTTCTTTTCTAAATAAGTTCCTTATACTCCCTTCTTTAATCTTATTTGGTCTAAGCAAGAATTCAAGCACTATGTGTAATACAAATGGTGAAAATCTTCTTCTGAATTTTCATAGTAACAACGTGAGTTTTCCTCATTTAGAATATTGACTATAATTCTGTCATATTTAGCTTTTTATATTATGCTATATTCTTTCCATTCAGAGTTATTGGATGTGTTTAGAATAAAGAAAATTTGCATTTGTCAAGAGTTCTCTGAATCAAGGGAGATGATGAACTGAACTACACTGAATGCATGTATGTGAGGGATTGCATTTATTGATTTACATTTGTGGAGCCATTCACAAATCTCTGAAATGAAGCCAAATTGATCAGGAAAAATGATCCCTTCACTGTGTTCATGTTTTTGACTTACAACGTTATTTTTAAGAATTTTTGCATCTATGTTCATCAATTGTTCTATAATATTCAATTTTCAGTTGTGTTTTTCTTTTTTGTTGTATCAGTATAATACTGTTTTTGTATAATGTGGTAATATTCTCTCCTATTTTATGGAATAACTTGAAAAGAATTAGTCTAAATTTGGGCACTGTTTTTAATGTAATCAATTTTAACTGCTCTAACCTTGTTGCCTGCAGATTCTAAAATTGTTTATCTCATTCCTTTAATTTTAGTAGGTCATCTACATCAAGAAATTATTAAGTTTCTTTTAAATACTTTTTATTTTAGTAAAATTGTTTATATATATATATATATATATATATATCTTGATGATTTTTTGAATCTTGTATCAGTAACAGTGTCTGCTTACATGTTTAAGATTATATAAAAAGTTTTAAAATCAATATTTTAATATTATATAATAATAACTACAAAAGGCCGGGGAAGCTACACTTAAGTACAATAATCTATTAAAATAAAAGCAAAAAAAGTAATGCCAGTGAAGCCAAATTTGGTTCATGAAAAAAAGTCAAAAAAACTAATAGACCAACAAAACTCATCACGAATAGATGGCTAGATGGTTACTGACCAGGATAAGTAGTTCTACATTGTAGTCTGATAAAAAGCCAGTATTAAAATATATTTCTCACAAATTAAGGAGGGGGAACTCAATTAAATTGTAATGAGGGTGACAGCATCCATATAGCCTCTTATGATACCTTGTCTGTTGGTTTTTTCTTGCATAATTTCTACATATATGATAAAATAGGTGGACATGTCAGGGGTAAGCTGTGACGGAACTGAAGGTATGCCACTTTTTATTAATTTATTGCATTGCAGTGAACTCGCAAATACAAGTAGCATGTGGCTTCATTAACATAGCCATACAAACATTTGTCCAGTCCTAAACTCGCTACATCTCACTGAATTTCCATAAAGTTAGACTAGAAACCTAAATCCATGGATCTTACATGGATTCAGATTTTACACCTTCAATGTCAAATAGATTTTTATGCATTTATCCACAAAAAAGAAAAAATATACAGAAGTTACAACTAGAAAAATTATTTTTATGAACTTTTTAATGATTCCTGTGTCATATATCTGTACTCCATCTTTCCTCATAGCTTAAGATTACTGTTTCTTGTTCTTCTTACTAAATGTTATACTATAACTGCATATACACATGAATACATTAAACACTAGGATGAGAGAGAATAAGCCACTGTTTATTTCTTTCTGAGGTTGGGTGACCAAATGACCCAGTGATTCTAAGCCTGGATCTCTATCCAGAGAACTTCACACCCTACCATAGAGATATTTGCACATCCATGTTTATAGCTCTATTTTCTATAACAAGCTACTGGAACTAACGTAATATTCTTCAAGAGATGAATGGGTAATGGAAAAATGATACATATATAAAATTGAATATTATTTAACTCCAAAGAAAAGTGAAATCACAATTGTTTAGGAAAACGATGAACTTATACTGTATAAATGTTAAGCAAGTTCACCCATATTTTGGGTGAGACTTTTAAGGACAAGGAGTTTTATATCTTGCTCCCTCTCCCTTGGATTAATCATTCTTCTGGAGGTAGGCTGTTATATGCTACAGAGTTGAGCAGCTACCACTAGTCTTTTGATTAAAGAATCTTGGAGTGGGTTCTTCATTCCAAGTCAAGGCTTCATATATCTGACATTCTCACTGCAATCTCATGAGAAAAGCTGAGCCTGATCACCAAGCTGAAAAGCCATGGAAACCTTAATTAATAGCGATATATAGCTTTGTGTTTGTTCATTAAAGGCGCTTACTTTGAAACAATACTTTCAAGTGAAGAAATTAACAACTAATTTTAAATGACAAAAGATTTAAATGAAACTTTCCTCCCAAAGGAAGCTTTAATCATGGCTAATAAGTACATGAAATGTAATGATATTATATCATCAGGGAAATACAAATGGAACTACTGTAAATACATATCTATGATTGCTATTTTGTAGTTCTTATCTTGACCTTCAATTACACTGCATTCTTTTGTAACCTACTGTAATAACATGACTGGGTTCTGGTAGAAACAGGCTGTGTTGTCCATTCCAGTGTGTGTTTTTGCACTGGTGTAAAACTGTAAGCAGGTCTCGAGAGAGACCCAAAGGGAGTACTAGAAAGATAGTGAAAATCACCTACCTTTGTCTTAGCACTCTATGGTCACTGGCATTCCTGCTAGAAAGTGGCCTTGCATGCTGGTGGCTTTCAGAAAGGAATGGGGATGGGCTCGAAAGATAGGCTGAGAGAGTTGAGGGCAAAAAGCTCTGGGGATCCTGGACTTGAGCCAAGGCAGAAGAAAAGCCACTTTTAACTTTGCAGAATTTCTTGAAATTCATGTAGCTGATACTGGGGACAGAGGAGGACATATTCTTTCAAATGTCAAGACTTCCAAGGATATTGTATTTTAGAGAAAAACTGGATAAAACGTTGGACTTTTAATATTTTAAGAGCATAAGAGCACTTAGAATAGCATTCATACTAACATAAGGGACCCTTTATTTATGGAAAACATAGTGTTATGGAAACAGAGAATGTATACAGGATGAAATAATAAATATCAATTTAGAAAAATAAAGAGACCACTAATACAAAAATTGAAAGTTTCATGATATTTATAGTCATAAAATAATTAATATAAATTATAATTTTAAAAATGATAGGTAATATGTAAAATAGATCATAGCAGGCAATAGAGAACATGGGAGAACATTATCTTCTCTTGGACAGCCTACATAAAACTCAAGCGTAGTCACCATAAAGGAATAACTTATAGACTTGATTAAAATTCTCTTCTAAAATCAGAAGGGGTGATGGAGGCAAGGGTGAGTATAAGGAAGGAAGAACACAAGGTTTAAAAATTGATAAGCATACAGAGCATCCAAATTCACAAGAATATCCCCTTAAGATGTTCAAAATTTGTGTAACAAATTACTAAAAGAGTTGGTATGATATTCTCTATCTCTATCTATCTATCTATCTATCTATCTATCTATCTATCTATCTATCATCTATCTATCTATCATCTATCTATCTATCTATCATCTATCATCTATCTATCTATCTATCATCTATCTATCTATCTATCTATCTCCCTCCCTCCCTCCCTCTTCTCCCCCTCTCTGTGTATGTAAAACTAGTTGCTAACATTTGTAAAGGAATATGAATAGGTGCCAATTATAAATAGCTAGCAGGAAGGGCATATAATTAGAAAATTATATCACTATTTATACATATATCACTAAGACAGTTTCTTAGATCTGTTGTATAACCCATACTTTAAAAAGTTTTAAAAGCGGGTAGGCAAAGCAATGTACACAGTTCAATACATAACCCTCTCCATTTGCAATGACACCGGGAACTTTATTTCCAGATACCTGTGCTACAACATGAAGACACAAACCCCAGAAACCTGGGCAGAGAGCATAGCTGGTTGTTGCTAAAAGCATTTCTTTGGCCCGTGTTTCTTGTGCCATGTGTGGGGAGTGTGTCCTGCTGGGGAACATTCACACACCATGAAAGGTCTTCTCGTCATTGCTGTGCAGGTGGAGGGCAGCACACAGAACCAGTCACAGAGGACACATAGTGGGAGCACAACACCTGTACACCAGAGCCTCTGACCTTAAGACTTGATCTGGGCCCTGTGTCTCAAGTCATCTTTGGTTTTCCATCTCAGGATCTTACTATATACTACGCCTCACTGTTTTCTGCAGCCGTACCTGTTGTTCTTCTTCTTTAACTTGGTCGTGGCTAACGTGCTCTCCCTTTTCCACTTTTATCAGGTTCAAGTTCAACCGATTAATCTAAGACCCTTCTTCTCTGTCATAAGAATTTAATGCTGTCTATTTACCCCTAAGCCTCTCTTTAGATATAACCCCCCAAATTTGATCTATTTGTGCTCTCATTTTCTTTCCATAAAATCATTTTTGACTTCTTTCGTGACTCCTCCTTGACCCATCTGCAATTTAGAAATACACTACCTCATTTCCAGATATCTTGGGAATTTCCAGGTATCTTTGCTACTAATGATTTCTGGCTTAATCCTTTTATGATCCATGAACAAAGTTTATATTATTTTAATTTTTAAGTTGCTATGATTTTTTTCATAGCTCAGGGTATAGTCTTTTTTGTCCATGTGCACTTGAAAACATTTATCTGCTGTTGGCTGGAGTGTTGCAAGAATGTTAACAGGCTCAAATTGTTCACAGCTATAATTATGTATCTGTATGTTTCTTTTTTAAAGTGTATCTGGGGTTTCAAAGCATAACAATGTCTAACAAAATTTGCTATTGTAATAATGTCTTCAGTGTACTTAATCTTTATCATTATACAGCCATCATTTCTTAAATACCTTCAGTGCCCTAAACAAAAACCCTGTTTCTGAAAAAGTAGCTTATTCGAACCCCTCGTGTTACTGAATCTATTTTCCCTACGTGTTCCCCACAGGCCTTTTAAGTAGAGCCAGGCAATATTGGTACCTTTGAATTATAACTTTATCATGGTGCATTTATCCACATCGAACCAACATTAGCATCTCTTTCTTTTCATGACTGCATACTTTTCTTCCTGGTAAGCATATCCCTGAGCTGCTGTACGTATACGCATATGAGCCTCTGTTCAAACCTTTGTTTTCAGTATTTTAGGATTATAAACAGAAATGATCATAATATCTGTAACTTTTTGAGGAACTGATGAATTGTTTTTTTAAAGTAGCTGTGTTTTTAATATTCCATTTCATCATCATCCTCACTTCTGTTTCTTTTGAATCCTAGTAACTCTGTAACTATGGCTCATTATGATCCTGATTTTCCTAAAAACATTGAACTTCTTTTAAAGTGATGACCAGCCATTTGTATGTCTTCTTTGGAGAATTCCTGATGACCCAAGTCCTTCACTCACACTTAACTTGCATTTTGGGTCTTCCATGTCATATTTTAAAAGTATTATCAATCACACAGTTTACCAACGTTTCACCTGGGTTTTCCTTTCATATTCTTGGTAATACTATGATGGACAAAAATTTCTGATGTCTTGGAATTCCAAGTTGCCTGTCCACGCTATGGTTGCTCATGCCTTTGCTGTTATATCTAAGACCTTGTTGCCCCATCTAAGGCTACGAAGGTTTTCTCTTACAGTTTTATGACTTTGGTTTAACTATTGGGATTATCGATCCAGTTTTGAATTAATTTGTTATATATTGTGTAAAGTGGTTTGACTAAAAACTAAATATTTAAATTTTACAGAGTCCAAGAGTAAGAAGCAGGATGAATCTTTCAAAAGTTGACACATCAAAAAATTTAGGGCTCTCGTTTAAAACAGATGTGTGTACAGGGAAGATATCAAAACCAGGAGATGAACACACAGAAGTGACACCCTAGACAAGGTCACAGACTCCAGGAAAGCATCTTCATGGATTGCCCTGGGAAGGGGAAATAGATGAGACCTCTTGGGTAAACTGGGGCTGGTTGGTGGTGGGGCAGTAGAGGGGAGGGATGGAGGTAAGAACATGAGGGAACTGAACAGGAATGGTCGAGTTGGGGGAGGGGCAGAGTGGGAGAGCTATGAAAAAGATAGCTTGATAGAGGGAGTCATTATGGAGTTAGGGAGAAACCTGGTGATTAGGAAATTCCCAGGAATCTACAAGGATGACCCCAGCTAAGACTTCTAACAATAGTGGAGAGGGTACCTGAACTGGCCTTCCCATGTAATCAGATTGCTGATTACCCTAACCGTCATCATAGAGCATTCATCCAGTAACTGACGGAAGCAGATGGAGTGATCCACAGTCAAACACCAAGCCTCCCGCCAGGAGTCCAGTAGAAGAGAGGGAGGAGGGATTATATGAGCAAGGGGAATGAAGATCATAACGGGGACATCCACAGAAACAGCTGACCTGAGGCTGTGGAAGCTCAAGGACTCAAGACCTACAGCTGAGGAGTCTTCATGGGATCAGACTAGACCCCCTGCCTGTGGGCAACAGTTGTGTGGCTCAGTCTATTTTAGGGGCCCCTGACAGTGGCACCAGGATCTTTCCCTGGTAGTGCATGAGCTGGCTTTTTGGAGCCAATGGGCTCCAAAGGAATGCCTTATATTGAAATGCCTTGCTCAGCCTTGATGCACAGAGGAGGAGCTTGGTCCTGCCTCAACCTGATGTGCTTTGTTGACTCCCCATGGGAGGCCTGACCCTACCTGAAAAGTAGATGGAAGGTGGGTTAGGGTGGTGGAGGTTGGAGGAAGTGGGAGGAGGAGAGGGTGTTTGAACTATGGTTGGCATGTAAAATGAATAAAAATTTTAAAATTGAAAACAAAAGAAAGCAGCGCCTGAGGTGGTGACTGAAATGGCCACGTTTGCCATCTGTCTTGATGAACAAAGAAGTGGGGACTCATTTGCTTTCCTGGTGCAAGATACAGTCGTCCGTTCAGGGACTGTTCCAAGAAGTGCCTGACTTTACGCCTCATAATCTGATCTTCTACAGTCTTGATGTGCCCTTACCAAGAACGATTAAGTCTTGGGACATCGGTTGAATTTTCTCAAACATGACCACATTTCAGGAAAGCAAATACAACCCCCAATGCTTTCAAAGGTGCTTTGCTTCCTCTATACCTAGATTGTGCAGCTGCACACTGTGCCACAACAATAAAGCTGATTGCACACTCAAAACGACCAGGGGCTGCAAAAAAGGTAAAGAAAGAAAGAAACTTCTTTTTAAACTTCTTTTTTTTAAAAAAAAAAAAGTCTGTAAATGCTTCCAATTTATGAAATTGTTTGACTTTGCTGCAAGAAGGAAAATGCAGTCAATGATACTTTCACAGTCATCTTTCTGATATTGGTGTGGCTTATTAAAATTGTAGGATATCTTCAGGAATAGAACTGATTGTGATGGATTCTGAAGTCTGCTTAATCTTTTGTTCATTTTTTTACCAGGGGAAACTAAAGACGAAGGAGGGAGTTACCTTTCGCTTAGTGCAAGGTACTAGTCTGAGTGGTTTTGATCCTGTTATCTCATTTATTTCTCAAGCGACCGCTGTGGCAAGTATTATCAACCTCATTCTTAGTACCGAAGAATTGGAGGCTAGGAGAGACGAGCAACTTATCTGAAGTGATACATAGTGATTTTCACAGATAGAATTTGAACTCATGACTTATTGTAAAATCTTTATGCTCTGGACTATATTGGAGTGTTCAGGTCAGAAAGCTGTCCCATGCAAGGACGTCAGGCTTGGGAATGTTTGGTGACATGGGGTGACAAGAGCAATGGACATCGAAACTAATATATCATTTCATACCATTTGTCTTTCAGAATCAGGACTGCTCTGTATGTCTAGAAAAAGTATGTGCAAATGAGTCAATGTAATTAGCTATTCCACATAATCGCTGATCACAGCAGAAAACATCGTGGTTTAGGTGGGTATGCTCTGCCCACAATGGGCTTTGTAGTCTGATGTTTTGGAATTTCTCTTACAAAAATAGCTCAGTGGTGAAGAAAGGAACAGAGGTGGAGGCTACAAGATCACAGGCTGGCGAAAATGATCCAATTTTAGCTCGAGTCTTTGTGAGAGGCAGCCAACCATCCACTTTTGTTTCCAAAGGAACCTGTGGATGCTGGGATGATGCCTACACGTGTTGTCTGTTATCCAGCTGGCATCAAATTGGGTTAGCAGTTGTGTCGGGCCAAATTGGGAGAGTGCTATCGTCTGGTGCTGTTGCTCACTAGGAATGGGAAAGCAGGGCTAGTATGTCAAGGGATGAAGTCCAGCCTTCCTTTTCCTGACAAAACGCAGGCACAGAAACAAAGACTAATACTTGGGCTGAGCGTCGGGGGTAAGTTCTAATTCTAGAGGGAAACTGAGTGCTGCAGAGGAGGTGTGTTGTAGAATTCTAGGCTTACAGAGGCACAGAGGACCTCACAAAAGCTGCATATCATAATAGCAGCACCAACCCCCAGTCCTTGTTACAGTCTCACCAGATCCTGTAGAATGAGCTCCATACTTCAGGGCCTGTGAATGAAGCCTCCACCAGACTTCCTCCCTCACTCTCTGTTAATTTCAGAATTTAAGGCATGGGGCAGGTTCTGGAGGCCACGGCTCAGGGAGCAAAACACTTGCTGCACAAGCAGGAACATCTTGCATTCAAATCCTCACTGCCCACACAGACCTTGACTAGGTAGTAGGAACCTGAAATCTCATCTCTCCTTGAGCCTCATGGTAAGTGGCGATAAGAGAATTCCCTGCAGCCCAGGGGCCAGCTAGCTGCGGCAAACAACGTAGAGAGCTTGTCTCAGATAAAGTAGGTGAGGATAACATCTCAAGGTTGTCTTCTTACTTCTATATATGTCATATTCACATATGAATGAGCACCCACACCACACTCTAACATGCTTATGTCATTTACATCTATACACACCTATGAACGAAAGTGTTTTTAAAGACTTAAAAGAACAGTAGGCAAGGGATTAGCAACCCGGTGAACAGAGCTTCAATCGCTCCACTTCTCCACTCACTCAGCAAACACTTACTATAGCCAAGATATAGTGACTCTTTCTTTGGTTTTAGAATATAGTTTTAAGTGGCAGGAGATTTGTCTTAGAGGTTAATAGCACTTGCTGCTCTTGCAGAGGACCTGGACTTGTTTTTCCAACATCTGTATTGTAGCTCACAACTGTCTGTTACTCCAGTTCCAGGGGATACAAAGCCGCCCTCTCGTCTCACTGGGCATGTGTGTGGTATACATACATACATACACACACACACACACACAGAGAGAGAGAGAGAGAGAGAGAGAGAGAGAGAGAGAGAGAGAGAGAGAGAGAGAGAGAGAGAGAGAGAGAGGGAGAGAGAGAAAGAGAGAAAGAGAGAACATAATAAATATATATTTTAAATAAAAGAATGTATTTTAAGCTTAAGTGTTGCTGATATTTTCTTCATATATATGCTACTTTATTTGATCTAACATTTGTTTTAAATCTATCAATAAGCAAACAAGAGTTCACAAATTATATGATAATTCCTTTACTTTATCAAAAACTATTGCCTCTTATGAAGCAGGGACTCACTATGTATATATTCCAGGATGGTCTCAATTTATGATCCTGCCGCCCCAGCCTCCCACATTCTGAGGTTACAAAACTGTGCTTTCTTGCTTGATCATACAATATTTCTTTATCACCACAGATTTTGTTTTCCCTTCCTATAATTTATTTAAATTCAATATAAAATGATGTAGAAATGTTTGTGAAATTAAAGAATACTCTTGAATGCTGGTTATGACTGGATGGGTAGAGAACTTGTTACCAATCCAAATGACCTGAGTGTCATTACTGGAACCCCAGATGGAGAAAGAGAGAGATGCCTTCCAGAAGTCATTTTCTGAACTACATACACGCAATAAAATAAATATATCATTTTATTAATACAAAACCACTTTTTTATATTATCAAATATTTGAAGGTGACTAGCATGTGATAGAAACAACACCAAAAGTTTATATAGTGACAAACAATAACCCTATAAAGTCTATATATTTATATTTTATACACATGAGCACCAAGTCTCAGAAGGTTCACTGAATTGCTCTATACGCATGCAGTGTTGTCTGAAAACATGGACTGTGCTTTGACCAGCACAACTCTTTTTTTTTTTTTCATTCTCGGACACATTTCAGGATGCAACCCTTGGAATTCACTTCCTTCTGGTGTTGCATCCGATTTACAGAACTCACCTTTGCTTGCCTCCTGCTTCCCCTTAAAAGTGTCGCTTGCTTCTTGGAGAGTCTCCACATTCAGTGCTGTGGAAATACTTTTGTGATAAAGGATGAGAGGGATAAGCCTTGGAATGATGTGGTCATATTAACGCAGGACCCAGGAAGGTGTACACAAATGTCTTACAAATGGGCTTCAGCTTTTTCTACCTCTCAGGAGTGAGTTGAGGGGTGCTGTTTTAGCAGTTGTTCGGCAGGGCTGTGTGGCTGGGGTTGGGAAGAAATAAATTCTTATAAAGCATGGTTAACTTGGACCAATTACAAGAGGAGATGTAGGCTGGGGCAATTAAAGACCTGGAAGAATAAAGTCCTTTTTCTTTCCCAACTTTTAGATTGCTGCACAATGTAGGCAGTTTCCTGTCGGCTGTTCAGACACCAAAAGGCTGACTCTGCATTTCCACTTATCTATAAAGCACTCCCAATCTGCCTTATGCCCCTTCCCCTTATTCCTCTGATTGTTGCTGTTTTAGGACTTTCCTTCCCAAGGAAACATTAGCCTCAGTCTGTTCATGAGGAACACTGAGATGCAATAGTGCTTGCACAGATGTTTCCAGATTCAATAGGCTCACAACCCTACTTCTCTGCTGTATCCCACGCAGGGACATTTCCAGCGGTAGTCTCACAAGAACCCAAAGGACCACATTTAGTTTGAGCCCTTGACTCCACAGGAACATTTTTCTTCAGGATCCTTTGAAACATTCCTCTGATTTTCCTTTTGCTTACTTTTTACTCATTTGTAAGTCATTTGTGGAATCTGTATTCTTGATCACTTGCAAAATGTTGAACTTCAGTTGAATTGTTCTTTTTGCTCCTTTTTCTTCCTTCTACTCATTAGCTATTTTATCTACACCTGATTTTACCTACCTGCACTTTGATAGAGTCTGAATCCATTTGATTATTATAAACCTCTTTCCTCAAATTCATGATTTCTCTTCCTATCTGAGTACCCTATAAATATATTGCATCTGTCATACCCAAAGTTATATTTGTACCTCTAGGCCTGTGTCTGCATCAGATCTTTCATTTATACTTCAAAATCCTTTTTCTCCCCTAAGCACCCCATTTTGTGCTCTGGAAGACAGACCTGAGCTGAGTAGCACAAAGGGTTCCTTGTTCTCCAGCTTCTCATTGAATCCAGTCCTACCATACACTGTATGTCAGATGCATCACAGACTTGAAATATGAACACTATTGCTTCAGTATAATCTTGGAATGGTCGCAATAAGCTGGCTGTGTCCCTTGACATACGGACACAATTCTCACTAGGCAGTCTTTCTAAGCAAATACCCTAGATTCTTATGACTGATGGCATTTAGATTCTGTCACATTATGTAATTATCTCCTTTTTATCGTTCATGAAACTACTGTGGATAGTCTGTTTCTCTATCCCTAATGGTAGTCTTTGTTTCTTTTAGATAACAGTGTATTTTCAGTAGGTGCTTACAGATTAAGTATGTGCTCATATACATGCCAGATAGAAAGAGGACATGCAATAAAATTAAGATTGTCCTCAACTTCAAAGACCTGATAGCTCATTTGAACCTAATACTAGTGTGTGGAAAAAAACAGATTATTAAGAATGAAGTGTTAGCTGGGTTTTGCCAGCCTGACACAAACTTAGGCATAAACAGGAAGAAATGTCTTGATCAGTGGTTGATGTAGGAGGGTTTAGCCTATTGTGGGTGGGGCCACCACTGGAAAGGTGGTCCTGGATTGTGTAAGAAAGCAGGTCAGGCAAGTCACAAGACGCCGGGTAGTCAGCAGAATTTCTCCATGACCTCTTCTTCAGTTATACCTCCCCCTTTCCCTTCTGTGAATTCCTGCCCTGGCTTTAGCTGATGACGGGCCGTATGCCATATAAATGCTTTCTTCTACAAATTACTTTTGGCCATTTTTTTTTTATCACAGCAATAGAAAACAAACAGAGATAAAAGTTTGTATAAGGTTCATGGGATATTGCTGTGACAGACATGGCTATATTTTGGGGTGGAGGGTGGAATGACTTTGGAATGTTTGGCAGGAGCAGACATTGAGTTCTCCGAGTTTAATGACCTGTTGTTGTGAGCGCTTGACAGATAGGAATGCGGAAAGAGATGCAGATGATGGAGGGCTGGCTTCTGAAGTTTCAGAGGGAACAAAGATCAGAACCGCCATTTGTGTGATATTTTGTATTAAGAATATGTGAAGTTCTGGTCAGCTGGACCTGAGAATCAGCTGTAATTAACAAGAGCCTAACACTATAGAAGTGAAACCTTTGCTTTCCTGGGAAGGTCAATGCTGGTCAGCGGAACTGAGAAATTGGCAGTGATTAAAGTGACTAGCATCATCGACATTGTCTTCTGGGAATATTTCCTCCATGTCGCCACACAGACATCATGATCCAAGAACTCCAAGGCAGAACCTCACTCAGGCAGCTAAACTTATTAATATTTAAGCATCTCCCATATCATAATGGTTTTGAAGTTATGAAGTGGCCATAGAAATCAGTGGAGGCCGCACAGTGAAAAGCCACTGGAGGAGCAGCCTGAGTTTCAGTGGAGACCCCAGGATTAAAGAGGTCACGGGAAGAATTTGAAACTAGACACAGTGATAGATCAGCAGAGGCCACTGATGAAGATGGAGCCATGGTTGTGCCACAAGCTTCAGGATTGAAGGGGCCATAGAAAGCGGCAAAGATTTGAAAATGTGGCTGTGCCCTGGTTCTTCTCTCTCAAAGAAAAGAAATTATTTAACTTGTTTTTAATTCTGATGTTGAAAGACACTGGAATATTAAAGAAATAATTTTTTGAGTGTTTGGCAATAGCATCAGAATACAAGCCTTCACATTGGGTGATCTCACAAACACAGTCTCCACAAATATTGAGTCCTTTATTAAGACCACATGTCATAAAGAGTGGCTGATGGAAGAAAGTTATAAAATTCTATCCTTTGTCACTGATTCATTCTCAATAACTTGGAAATGGTACCAACATAGATGTCCAACAAATAAGGGATGATGGTGCATATACAGAATGGGCCATTTTTTTTGGCTATAAAAATGGCATCAGCTGGGTGATGGTGGCACACACCTTTAATCCCAGCACCTGGGAGGCAGAGACAGGCAGATTTCTGTGAGTTTGAGGCCAGCCTGGTCTACAAGAACTAGTTTCAGGACAGACTCCAAAGCCACAGAGAAACCTTATCTCAAACAAGAAAATTAAAAAAAAAAATGGCCTCATGAAACGTGCAGGCAAATGAATAAAAGTGGAAAAATTATATTGAGAGGTGTCATTCAAACCCCTAACGCCATAGTCAACATGTTCTTTCATGTATGAGGGTCATAGCTTTACATCTTTAGGTTTAACAGGGAGTATGCATAGGATCTAGTCAGCTAGAAATGGGCCAATGGTGGAGAAGGTGAGCTTATGGAGTAGGTAGTGGAATATAGCTGAGATGAATGTAATGTTGGGGGAAGCTGGAGGCAGAAGAGTTTAAAGGTACTGAAGTGATACGGATCTAGAAATAAGGAGGCAGGGGAAGTCTTAAGTAAGTGAAGTATCCATGAAGAATGTAGCTAGATATCTGCCGTCTTTCAATCCAAGTGAAAAAGGAAAAAAAAAAAAACAGAATATATGAGGACAGGGAGAAGATACAGGGAGATAGGGTCTAAGCAGAGAGAATGATAGAATGATAGGCAAGGGAAATAAGAGAGGCGGGTAGTGGGTTAACAAAAACTAAGGATGTAGGACCAAGCTTTATGAAACCCCACTGGTTTATAAGACATTAAAAATATAATTATTTTAAGTAAGAGAAGTTTGAATATAAGTATTCCATATTAGTTAACAACTTCTTCCAGAAGACATTCATTAGAACACCGCAGGGTTAATTCTTGTCTGCCTCCCTACAAGTTATTGGTTGGAGAGGCTCTAGTGGCACCCCAAGTAGTATAGGCTATTGCTTTTGTCCTTGGATAGTAAGAGCCTGTGGCTGAAAATACCACATATTTCCCAAGACACAGAGAATTAATTCAGTTTTGACCAGAAAGCTCTCCCAACCTTGATATGGAAGCTTCTTAGTGAAGTGCATGGTGGTTACTTCAGAGACCCAATGCTGTTCAAAACACTGTGAATAAGTGACTATAAGTGATCAGCCATAAACTTATACCCCTGACCTCTCACAAAGTCTCAGGGAACATTCCAGAAGAGGAGGAATAAAGAATGTAAGAGCCAGGAGGTGGAGAAAAGTGCTGTGAAATGCTGTCATCTGATCATGACATGGCCATTGTGGCACATGAACTCATAGAAGTTGTGCTTATTTACATAAGGTCTGCACAAGATCAAGCCAATGACAAATTTCAGCATGGAGATTGGAGGAGTTCCAAGGTCCTATTCCTAGCTTAGAAGCTTTTGGAAGTGATGGCTGTTGAAAATTGATAGTTGTGTAGGTTGAGAAATGGCTCAACAATTAAGAACAAGAATACTGCCTGCTTTTCCAAAGGACTGGCATTCACTACTTACTTATTAATTTATTGAATAAACACATTGTGCATAACTGTTGTGCTATGGGTTATGGACTTAATGTTTGATTCCCTACAAATTCATTAAGTTAATGTCTAAATGTCAGTCTGCAGAATATTAGGAAGTAGTGACCAAGAGATAGGGATTAGGATGCAACTAGGTCATGAAGAGCAGCCTTTATTAGTGACATCAATGCTCCCCTGAAGAGAGATAATAGAGCTATACTATTCTTTCCCTGTAGTGTGGTAATACAATGAGAAGCTGGCACTTAATAAGCAGGATGGAGGCTTCCACCAGACCCTGGCCACACTCCTCTACAGATATCTCTTTACTCTTCAGAACTGTGGCAAATGCAACAATTTTATTTTTTTTTTTTTGCTTTTTAATACATCTGGTCTAAACGACTTTGTTTTAATAACTGTAAGTAAGCGATCAAGCACAAGCTTACATGCTGGGGATAATAATTAAAGCTACAGTGTGATTGATTCAGTCCCCAAATTCACATATTAGTTCCACCAGGAGAAATAAACAGGAAGTATTAGAGTTTCTTGCTAAGGAAAAAAGCAAAGCACAGAGAGGGAAGTGTGCTACGTAAGACATCTTAGAGAAGGCAGTAAGTGGGCAGGGGGCTATTAGCAGGCAGAAATGAGTGTCGGGTTCAAGTGAAGTTACACTGAGCTCTTTCTGGAGCCCCAGTGTCAAGCACTTCTGGATCTATCAATTTAGTAAGATAGTCGTGAGTTGGGGGAAGGTCAGGGACAGTCAGCAACCTAACTTGGGCTGCAAATGAATGTGCAGATGTGCTTTGTTAGTTGAGAGAAACAAGCTAATTGAAAAAAAATATTATTGGGGGCCTGTTATTTGGAGTTTTGAATTTATTTTGCTTTTATAGATTTTAAATCTTCCATTATACTTGCTAATCCTATGCCTCAGAGTAACTATCATCAGTGGCAATTTTGTCAGGCACAATGTGCCACATTACAAACTTATCATAGAACATGGCATTGTCATAGACTGGGAGGAGAATTGAGAAAGGGATTGGCAGATGGAGTCCGGGACTTGGAATTGCTGTAGTTATCTTTGATGCTTGGATTTTTGCTTATGCATATCCATTTTTGTCATGTTTATTTGGAAAGAAAGCCCAGAAATATTCATACTGTCCGTCTCTGGTTATTTAGGAGGTCTCCCTGACTGCTCTTTTCCCTGTTACCCATGAGAGTACTTCTTCTTTCTCTTCTGTTTTGCCCTACTCATCATCATCCACTGTTTGGATGTGTTCTTAACATCTATATTACTAGCTAGTTTTTATATCAGCTTATTATGGACTAGAGACATATGGGAAAAGACTCCATCAATTGATCCATGGGGTATTTTATTGATGGTAGATATGGAGGGCCTAGATCTCTGTGGAGATTGGCACCTCTGGAAGATGGTCCTCCATGCTATAAAAAAACTGATAGAGCAAGTTGGGCAGTGGTAGTGCACACCTTTAATCTCGGCACTCGGGAGGCAGAGACAGGCAGATCTTTGTGAGTCTGAGGCCACTCTAGTCTACAAGAGCTAGTTCCAGGACAGACTCCAAAGCTACAGAGAAACCCTGTCTTGAAAAATCAAAAGAAAACAAACAGAAACAAAAGGCTGACTGAGCAAACCTTGAGTGACAAACCAGAAAACAGGACTGCTTCATGGTTTCTGCTTCAGTTCATGCCTCCAGGTCACTGCTTTGAGTTCCTGCCCAGACATCTTTCAGTGACAGAGTTTCATGTGGAACTGTAAGCTTAAACACCTCGTCCATCTTCCCCAAATTGCTTTTGGTCATGGGATTTTACCACAGCAATAGGAACCATAATGAAGACATCAATATTTAGGAATTTCTGTTGCAAATAGCTGATGTGGGATGTCCTTCTGTATATGTGTTGCTTTGATTGGTTGATGAGTAAAATTATTTTGGACAATGGCTTAGCAGAGTAAATCCAGGCTGAAAATATGAACAGAGATATATAGAGAGAGTAGGAAGAGTCAAAGCAATACCAGCCAGCAGCCAAGGAAACAAGACATGTAGAAAATGAGGTAATGTCACAGTCACGTGACAATATATAGACTAATAGGAATGGCTTAAGTTAAGATGTAAGAGCTAGCTAGAAATATGCCTGAGCCATTGGCCAACCAGTGTCATAATTTCTATATTGTTGCTTTGTGATTATTTGGAAAAATGACAACACAGTCTCAGTCTACAAATAGTAATTAGTGGGACTTCAGTATTAGTAGAGGGCTACATAGACCATTGTCTGACAACTCATTATTGCCATTTATTGGGAAAAATGTGACACTTCTTCAAACAAATGCAGATTCAGTAGCATCAAGTACTACAGGATGCCAAATGTAGAACATTATTTTGGCATGTATGTATGCATGTTTGCATGAAGAGAAGGGTAGGGGAGCTGTCAGAGAACAGTTTATAATGTCTCTTATGAGACAAAACAAAAATAATTGAAAAACAAACTTGGAGCATAGTGATGACTCATATCACATTTTCTGATAAAATTCCAGAATCACCCTTCTTTTTGAGGAATGGGTACACAATTTCTTTTCAGTTATGGACAAATGCTTTTAGGTAAGACAGTATTTTATCTTTCAATTACACCATGTCAAGCTAAAGCCATTGTTCTAAGGGAACTGCACCTTCTGCCACTTCAACAACCCCTGAGTGCTGACTGTTGGCTCATTTTTCTTTTCACTTGATGGGCTGGTGACAAGATACAAATTCATAGAAGCAGAGTTATCTAAGACGACAGGCCATTGGACAGCTGACCTTGGAAAAGTTAAAGCCACAAGTGAATGACTGTCCTCACTGCAACCAGATCCAAGCTAGAGTTTCAATTACACACAGAGATTTTGCTGCTAATTCATAAGACTCGAAATATGAGGATTATTTTAAGAATATTTATTAGATTTGTTATTGATAGTGTTGTACTTAATGATATCTCTGAGCCATTTGATTTTCAAGCTAATGATAGTGATTTTTAAGTCATGATTTAGAACAACTAAAAAGTGTGTGTGTGTGTATGTGTGTGTGTGTGTGTGTGTGTGTGTGTGTGTGTGTGGTTCATGCATTAGTTGAACATGTTGGTGGCGCTTTTAAATTCTATTCCTACTTGATGATGTAAAGCTTGGTTTCTCAAAGCTATCTACTTACTTTCTAGAGGCACATTGTGAAAGAAAGTGCACTTGTACTCCAAACCTTTTCTTCAGTCTCCCCACCTACATACTGGAGAATAAGCCATTTAGCTTTTTCTCCAGGCCCTATGTGCTTACTCATCTTTGCATTATTCACTATTTAAATGCCATATTTTTCAACCTTAGTCAATCTCCTGTTTTATTTCTTTAAATATTATTAGTGGAAATTGCCATTTTGGGACACAAGAATGACCCTTGGAATTTAGTCAAATGTTAAGCTAATTCTATTCAATTCCATCTTATCTTATTTTTATTTTTCTTTGTTTGATAAGTTCAGCAAATTTGCTTCTTGTATTCTGCCTATTATCAAGAGTACAAGTCAATGAGATGCCCCAGTGGGGAAAGGCACTTGCCACTGAGCCTGAGTACCCAAGTCTGATCCCAAGATTCACAGAGTGGAAGAAAAGAATTGATTCCAGAAATTGTTCTCTAACCTCCAAACATATTTACACACAAATAAAGAAATGTAATGAACTAGAATATAAAGCTTAGTATGATGTGGCTTTGCTATTGAAGAAATGTAGACATTACTGACATACCAGCATGTCTGTAAAGTTCTTAATGCCTAATGCAGCACATTTAATAGATAGCATGTTATACCAATCACTGACTATTATTTATGTACTTGCTTTTGTATGAATGTGATGTATATGTGTACGTCGGTGATTGAGGTCTATCACTCACAACTTTATTTATTTATTTATTTATTTATTTATTTATTTATTTATGGCAAATCTCTCATTGAATCTGCTGCTCATCATCTTGGTAGAATGGCCGTTCAGCAAGCATCTGGAATCTGCCTGTCTCAGAACCTCCTCTGCTCAGCTCTGGTGTTACAACGAATACACCATAAAAGTGGATTTCAGGTGTTTTCTGGTCAGCCAAACTTTGTTCTTTATACATGAGAAGCAAGCACTTTACACTCCAATCTCTCTTCCTAGATGTGGATTAGTGTTTTATATGAATTATTTCATTTTCTATTTATCGCATCATCAGACAACATAAATTATTTTTTTTAAGATTAGGGAGTTGAGTACCAGGGATCTTTACTATCCAACGCTTAGCTACATAGCTCACAAGTGATACAACATAGACTAGGATGCAGGAATCCTGCATCTTAGATGCCCACCCTTCCTTACCCTACCCACATAGCTTAAACGGGCCGACACATGTCACAAGTACAATTTTTTCTGCCATAGAAGACAGCTGTTTAAAATAGATGACATAGCACAGATTACTGTTTTTGAAATTCATAAAGTAGACCAGATGAAAACACCAACTCGTCTAAGGAACTAGTTGTGACTGATTTTAGTTTAGTACTTGATGAAAACACATTACTTTTAAATGAGAAGAGGAACAGCAAAGAATGTTTAGGGAATTCCACACAATTGTATAGAAATTAGGAGGAAACCAGCATCAAACACAAATCCTCATACCTTGCATCTCTATTGTTACAGTTTTTTGCTTTTTTTAAAAATTGATTTTTATTGAACTCTATATTTTTCTCTGCTCTCCTCCCTGCCTTTTCCTTCCCTGCTTCAACCCTCCCCCAAGGTTCCCATGCTCCCAATTTACTCAGAAGATCTTGTCTTTTTTTACTTTCTACTTCCCATGTAGATTAGATCTATGTAAGTCTCTCTTAGTGTCCTTATTGTTGTCTAAATTCTCTGGGAATGTGGTTTGTAGGCTGGTTTTCTTTGCTTTGTTGTTACAACTTTATTGATTAAGTAAGTTTTGAAATTATTCCTAAATTGTAAAACTACACAGCATGGAAAACCTCTGTTGATTAAAAAGCCACTTCTGACTTGTTAACTATGTTAAGAAAGATTATAATAGCATCCTGGGGAAGAGGGTCCACTGGTTAAGAAATCTTGTTTTATAAACAGGAGGATCTGAGTTCAAATATCAAGCACTCACAGAATAAAACCAAGTATAATAGCACATTCCTGTAATCTCAGCACTGGGCCCCTCCTATGAGCTCAGTGATCCAAGAGCTTGCAGTTCAGTTTAAGGCATCTTTTAAGGCATAGGAAGAAAGCAACAGAGGAGGACAATGGGCATCCTGCTTTGGCCTTTGTAAGGATGAGAATGAACACATGACCTGTACACCCTTGTGGATGCCTCCTCCCTCTCCCACAGCCTTCACAAAAATTAAAATAGTATCCCTTTCTTTAAAAGAGGAGAAAGAAAATTATTCAAACCAGCAATTTTTACTATTTTCATTTGAATCATTATTTGCTATTTTTTAACGATTGTTCTGAAGTGGTAAATTTATTGGGAAACCTTTTAGATTTTCCTGCATATACATCAGAATGACTGCATACATAATTTCTGTTGTAAGTTAAGTTTCTCTGCCAGCTGACCAAGTTCATGATGGATGCAGTTAACCTTTTAGGTTTGTGAACTAAAATAGAGAACCACAGCCTCCCTATTGCCATATAACTTCCATTTATTCTTACTTATAAATCTACAGCCCACATAGTAAAAGTCAAATTAAATAGTAATTGTCAGCACAATGATTTTTGTTCAGGCAAAATGGCTTGTTCACTTAAAACACACATACTGAGAACACAAATGATTAGTGACCAAAGTGAAATCTATATTGAGCTTAAAACTATAACTGTCTCTTTTTTAGACTGTGATTCAGGATGCTTTTCATGTTGGCATTAGGTGATGTTATGGTCACTTGCTATTTGAACCTGTCCTGTGTGTGTCTGGCACAAATATTTTGGATGTCAGAAATTGATTGACATTTTTCCTACATATATTTTTGTGTCAAGGCTAAAACATCAATGAAAAAGGAGTTGTTCAAGCTATAGAAATTTTGGTTTACAGTGTCTGCTATCTTTTGGAGGAGTATTTTGTCATTAAAAAAGCAGTTTAAAATCTAAGTAAGTTACATTTTAAAGCAGAACTCTTATATTTGCAACTCTTTAACAATATTACATTGATACTGAAAACTGAATCAGGTTTTAGACTAAGAACCACAATGCCAAACTCTGCACGTTCTGCTAATCATGGCTTCTGATTAACTTTAGCGTAAAAATCTGTAAGTAGAGTGAAACCATTGTTAACAAAGCTGCAGTGATTCTTTATAAACTGTCTTTTAATTTTCTTAAGGAACTAGAAGATATTTAAGCTCTCTTGTTTTTGAGAAATGAATGAATACCCATGTAAGAAGAGCACATCGTTTTTGGACTTATGTGTTATTAGACTTCGTCCACTAGGTATGCCTGCATATCACAGAATAATTGCTGTATTACATGGAAAGGAAAGACCCCGGACAAGCAATTGAGATCATGGACCTTATTGTGTGTCTGCTGTTAGATAAGCCAAGCGTGCATAGCTCTTCAGTTTGGGCGTCTATATTGTCACTTAGGAAATGAGGTGTTTTGTTTTGTTTCCCTTGGTTTTGCCGTTTTGGGGATATTTAAAATAATAAAAGCAATTTCTCCTAGGAGTGGGATAGCTGAGTCATACACTAGAATTGCTTTTAGCTTTTTGAAGGTTCTGCACACTGATTGTCGGAGTGGCTGGATGTATTTGCAACTCCCAAAGTGACTGAAGGTTCCCTGCTCCTTATATACTCTCTAGAATTTTCTGAAGGTTGTTTTGCTGGTCTTTGCCATTCTGATTAGGGTAATAAAACTCTTAAGGTTGCTTTAATTTGTATTTCCAAAATTGCTATGGGAATGCACATGTTTTGAGATGTGTCTTAACTATCTAAATTTCTTCTTTTGAGAACTCTCTGTTCAGGTACTATGTCCATGTCTTGGGTGGGTCATTTGCATTTTAGATTGTCTTTTGAGATGGTCATATATTCTAGATATGAATCTTGTGTCAGAAATAAAGCTGGCAAAAGATCTAACACATTTCATGGGATTCTGCTTCATTCAACCATTCCTTTTTGGGCAGGAATTTTTAGTTTTATTAAGTCCCACTTAGCAGTTTTTGAGCAAATAGATCCTTGATTAGAAAGTCCTTTCCTACACTTAACATCATGCTTACATTTTCTTCTAGCAATTTCAGTGTTCACATTTAGGTGTTTGCTTTATCTAGCATCAGTTTATGTCCAAGGCAATGAGAAGACAGAGGTCTAATTTCATTCTTCTCCACATAGACATCCAGTTTCCCAGCACCATTTTCAAACGTGCTTGCTTTTCACCAGACTGTATTTTTGGCATTTTGTCAAATATGAGTTATCTATAGTTATATATACTAACTTTTGGCTCTTCAACTTTGTGCCATTATCCTACATGTCTGATTTGGGGCCAGCACTATATTGTTTGCATTATTATGGTATATGCTCAAGGTCTTGACGTCCTACCCTACCAACAGTTGTTCAGCTTTCATCATGGCCACCCTATTCACAATAGCTACAAAGGAAATAACCTAAACATCCTTCAACTGTGGAATGGATAATGAGAATGTGCTACATATATACTATGAAATACCATTCACCTGTAAAGATAAATTAAATAACGAATATTATATGAAAATATTTAGTCCCAGAGAAGCTTATGGTGAGCAAAATAACCCAGACCCAGAAAGACAAAGGCTACGTATTCTCTTTTACCTGTAGTTCCTGGCTTCAAATCTTCAGATGTGAGTATTGGAGAGTCAAGAAAGCACCCAGGGACTATGAAAAAGCAAATGTAGTCACCGGAAGATGCTATTGTTGATATGGGCACAATTATGTCAAGGACTACCCATGTCCCAGACCAATGAGAATTTGCCAGAGTTTGCCCTAAAGTGCAGATTTGAGGGAAGACAAAGCCTTTCTCTGTTGCAAGTGCGAATGTTGGTTCTGTGTGCAAATATGAGTGCATATAAATGATTTACCAGTATGTCCAAAAATTAGCAACAGCAGCTTCCTGCCCCTGAATGCTTATAGCCTCAGACAGCTGACCTACACAGACCTCCTACTCAGACTAGATTACTGCTCCATTGTGTTGTACATAACAAGCATGCTGAGGTTCCAGCTTGTGTGGAAGTTGGTGTTATTCTATCAGAATGCACACAGCCTAATTTACCATAGCTTTTTTTCTATGTCTGCATATCTGTCCTTTTCTTTGCCTCCTAGTCAAGTTTGTAGCACCAATCCAGGATAGACATAACATAACCTGAAGAAACTCCAGAAAACAGGAAAGTAAAAAAGACCCATGGGATGGGGAGAGAGAGCCATAGAAAGGGGAATAGCAGGGTGCAAGTGATGGAGAGGGTAAAGAAAAACAAGGGAGTTGTTAATTAAGAAGGAGGGAGATAAATACAATAAAAAAGAGAGGAGAGTAGAACAACAGAGAGGATGTCTGGAAAAGCCATTAGCAAGCGAATTATCTAGCTACGTAAAATCTGTGTAAACAAAATTTCCCATCTGGGAAGCATAGATTATCTAACAAAAATCCCAACAGCAGGCATGAAGATCACCCTTTTGAGTTGTTGGAAAGAGCTATCCAAGAAACTTTCCAAAGATTATAAGGTATTGTTTTTGCTCTTGGTTGCTCTTCAGCTCCTACTGCTGAAGAAATCATGCACTTCAGAGACAGGACCCAAAGGAGTTGAGAAAGATCTGACCTGAGAGCTTCCTCCCTGAGGACCAGTTTTCATGGTACCAAAGATGCCATGCAAGCTTCCAAGAGAGAGGCACAACCTATAGTCCTTCCCGGCTATGTGCCTATGAAGCACAAAACCAGCATGGAAAGATACCCCTAAGAGCACAGTAATGGCACACATCACTCTATAGTTGGACTTAAAGTCTGCTCAACAAGAGGGATATCATGCCTCGTCCTGGAAAACTAGTCAACTACCCAGACTTAACAAAGTCATAGATTTTGGAGTAATCAACTGCCACTTTACTAAACCAGCATAATATCTAACTACATCCCAAATATTTATCATTATATACACAGATGCAATAATAGCCACCACTCCTCACCAAGGAACTATCCTCCTTTTAACAAATGAAGACTACTACCTAAACGAGCAACCAGTCTAAATTCAAGAAACATGTGATATGTTGTTCCCAGCTCCAAATGACACATCCATAACACAACTCCTGTATATAAGGCTCGGAAATCATAGCAGAAGAAGAGGCAGAAAGTTTGTAAGACTTAGAGGAGCAGAAAGTGTTCTGTGAGATCACATGTTCTTCTAGAAATGTCAAACTACACCACTGAAGTCTTATTATCATGGCTACCTAAATGGCCTAAACCATGATGACATTACTAAACCTGCTAACATAGAATAAGGAAATCCTATGGCGTTTCAACTTTAGACTAAGAACTACAGATAACTAATGATTGCTGAATGAGGGAGACACAGTCTTTCACACAGAAGAGCTCCCCAGTTGGTGATACAGTACCAAGTGGTCAGCCCTAAAATTAATATATACAAGTAACATTACAAGGACTCAGTGTGTTGTATTTATAAATAGAAATAAAATTTATAAATAGAAATATATGTGTATGTATTATATAATATATATTCTTACACATTATAGATTGCATAGTATATTACATGGTATCATAGTACATTGCATAACACAATATTGTTATATGCAACATGTATATTATATAATTATGTATTTGTAGAATATTATATATAATAATATATTTATATGTGTATTTATAAATACATATTCCTCTTTAAAGGTACTGGTAATATTTAAGGGGTATATGTATAGAGGAAATGTATATTTTATGAATATATACATACATTCCTAAATCAATAAATGTATAAAAGTGTGTGTCTATTTGTGTAACAAAAATTTTTGAAATAGTGATGGTGAATTTGAGAGAAAGCAAGGCTGTGTATGGGCTGGGTTGGAGGAAAGGAAGGGAAGGTGTAAATGATGTAATTATATTATAATTTCAAAATATAGTACAATTAACTGAAAATAAATAACTTCCAACATAGCTTTGTGAGAGACAGACATACAAGGGACATTTGGAAAAGTGGACCTTAGCTTTCTAGATGTCACATAGGAAACGCTGGAGAGAGAAAACTGAGATCTGATTCTTCAGGTCATTTCCTTACAGATAACCTCTCTCAATATATTCCTGCTACGTGGTAATAAATTTGACTTGACCAACCTAGCAAATGGTTCCTGTATATCTATACCACTTACATAGTAACATGTAACCAATCTTTTAAAGGAGAAATATTATAGACTTATGTCATTATTCCCATGATTTCTAAGTCACTCCCTAAAATCATCAGAGAGGCACCATATCTGAAAACCTCGGGCTGTCTGGTGAAACCAATTATGTTGAAGTTATGGTAACTAAACCAATTTGATGAGGTAGCGAAACCCAAAGTTGAAAAATTGTTCTCTGGCTCTGAAATTAAACATAAATATAAGTATGAATCTCTTTTTCTTCTACACCACCGAACACAATCTGAACAAACTAATGTGAGTGTTTGCACAGCATTTAATTTGCCCCAAGAGTGACCACTCGTTCTTCCTATGACACTTGTACCTAACACCTCTGGCAGGGGAGATCTTGATCGTGTTTGTGATTCCTACTCATTTCAACCATGTTCTTAATTGTTCAACTGGTTTACTTAGAACTAACCTCTCCTAATTCCTTTCATAGTGATAATCTACATCACGATGCATGCATTTGGTGGCTAAAACTTTGCTTTTATCACCTATAGGTGTCTACTGTCTAACCAGTGTCTGTCACATAGTTTCTACGTTTATTTACTATACCTGTTCAACAAACATGTAGAAATTATCTACAAATTATTTCTTATAAATATAACAATAGTAAAAACAAATCACAGAGCCTTCTGTGAGCTAAATGCTATAGAAGGATATGTGAAGAATAATTTAATTTAAGGCATTTTTTTTCAGGACATATTTTTTTCCTCCATAAAAGTTAATGCCCAAGCCAGGCGGCTGTGGCACACACCTTTAATCCCAGCACTCAGGAGGCAGAGGCAGGCGGATCTCTGAGTTCGAGGCCATCCTGGCCTACAACTACAAGAGCTAGTTCCAGGACAGGCTCCAAAGCTACAGAGAAACCCTGTCTCGAAAAACCAAAAAAAAAAAAAAAAAAAAAAAAAAAAAAAAAAAAAAGTTAATGCCCAATATTTGAGGCTTGAGCGGTTTTTGCAGTTTCAAACTGTTGCTTGGAAAATGGAGTTTTAAAATAATGAGAAGAGCATTTGTCTCAGGTGGTTAGACTGTGCACCCGCCCACCCACAGAAGTTTGTTTCTTCTTCCTTCATTATTTATGTTCCTCTCCCATTGCTATGTGATTTTGGGGTGAGATGACTGTACAAATTAGACTTTTTTCCCTGACTTTTCCAACTTCTCTGACTTTCTGGCTATTCTCTTCTCCATCTTCCTTCATCCTAATCCCCACATGTGCTTCCTTTTTTCCTGATAGTATGCTTCCCCTCCGTCCAATCAAAATGCATTTGACATGAATGATAAAAGATATAACTATGAGGTTGAGGGAGGGTCGGATGCCGGGGGACCTGAACCAAGATCATCATCTTTAGCATTGCGGCCTGTGTTTGTGGATTTACACAGGCGAAACATTGCCCTAGCAGTGCAGTGTACGAAACCACCCTACTACTACAGCTTTAAGCTGCAGAGGTTTATCACACACAAAAAAAGAGCAGAAACAAAGGCAAGCAGATGGCTAAAGATGAAGGTCACATCAGATTGAGAAGTTTGTCAAAATGTGATGACATCGGTAATCTGTAAACTGTTATTGCGCCTAGCTGGAGGTGCTGAAAAACATTTTGAAATTACAAAACACACTGGAGTCGCCGGCACAGAGGCAGGAGCGATAGCCTGGAGTGCTTCTGGTCTATGGATGAATGCCAGATGTGGAAAGCGACATATCTGGAATTAATGATATTAAACATGCTTTTCTTTTATGCTCAATAATAACTCTATTATGATTGATACAAACCGCAGACACTTTATCTAGTACAAATGGAATCGTCTGTCATTGACTATATTAAATCATCAATTTCTGCATGATGAGGATCGTTTAGGGTAACTAATCATCCGTCTCGTTCTGAAGTCTTTAAGGCTGATCAGATAACGTTTTGAATACTGCCTGAGCAACCATGACAATCTAACCCTTCCGTGTAAGGATTGAGAGGGGCCCATTATGCCGTCAAAGCCTGTGGAAATATCACAGCTCTTTCTCTACATAATACCCCACTGTAAATAAATCACTCTCCACCGCAAGCTTTATTGATCACAAGCACTTCCATGCTTGTGTCTAGTGAAGTCTCTACAGAATAAAATGTTGCTTTATATTTTGTCTTGTCAAAATATTAAACGGCTCTGTCAAGCGGAGTCTGGCTAGCCGTGATGGCGTAATTCTCCTGCAGCCTTCTCATTCCCTCCTTCTATCTCAGCTGCCAGGCTTACAAAGCAGGACACCCCCCCCCACACACACACACACAACACTGTGCCTTTTTTTTAAAAAAAAATAAACTCTCCAATTACAGTCTCATAAGATTATGAAGTCTTAAGATAAAGTGTCCTAATTTAAAGTGGTGGAGCTCTGTGCTGCTCTAGGAGGAAAACAGTTAGATAAAAACAGGGCTTCTCACAAGGAAAACGATAACCTGGCTTATTTATATACACAACTTTAATGGGAAGTGGGGATAAGGCTGACAAAACATCGTTTATTTTGCCTTGCAAAATGGAAGGCTGGACAGTATATAAATTATTTGCACCCAAGTACTTATTGTTCAGACTTACATAATGATTTGTAATGATCTAGACCAGCTTGCAGGTGCCCAGTGGAAGACAGAACTAAAATCCACCATGAATATAACACATGTTTGGCAAATGGCATGGACTGGGTTTCTTAGCCACTAAATGGTTCCAGGTACTGTAACCTGTTTGTAGCAACACGGAGGAACAACAAACAGATTAAATGTGTAATTTACTGCCTGCTAACATTGAATTTCCTGGGCAGCATATGGTTTTAATGCAATTTTAAAGTCGTCTCTCCCTTTGAATAGAGAAGAGTAGGATTTTGCTTTCAGGAGGGCAAAGAAAGAGACTGAAGTCACTTAGGGAAGAGTAAGATTTAGTGTACTGAGCCATTAGGGCTGTGGAGGACTCTAGGTTTGATCTTTATTCCATTCTGGAAGATCATTAACTCTTTTAGACATTCAGCAAATCACCTCTTCCAGGGCTTAGGCGAGCTGATACACTTCCCTAAGAGAGCATTTTGTGTCTCTCTTTACTGCTTCTGTGTTAGATATTTACTGAGGTTTCCGTTTGGTGATTTTTAATGTGAAGTTAAACTGTAAGCTTAGTTGATAATTCCACACCGTGAATTTATTTTCAAGGCATAAAATAAAACTGGATGTCGCAAACACTCAAAGGTGCACATCCAGCCATGGACCTCTTTGTACAACTTTGTTCTTGACTAGAAAGTATCCTACCCGGGGAGAGGGAAACACATTTTAGCCTACAGATAATGCTACCCCTCCCCCCCCCGCATCTATCAAAGAAGAAAGTAAACAGCTTTTTTTTTTGAGTAATAAATTTGAGCCATGAGGAACCTCAGCTTAATTCACCTTCTAATTCATCTCTCTCCTGCCACCAGCAAGGTATCAGTCTTTAACAACTGTTTTTGTTTCTTTTGTTTTGTTTTGAAGCAAAGAAGAACTTAATAAATCTCGCTGGAAAATTTCTTAAGTAGCTGTGACCATTTTCTGGTAAGTACAATGTGCTGTTTCGGGGAAGGAAACAAAGTGTGCATTTCCAGATGTCCTGGTGAAGATATTTGCTTAAAGATGGTGCCATACTTTCCCCATCAGCAAACACGGACTGAATCTTTCCACATGTTAGGCACTCCTGGCCTCCCCAGAAGAAGCCGCTGACCCAGAGTGGCTCAGGTTTATTGAGTGAGATGCTCTTGTCAACAAGTTAGCAAGAGCAGTAAGAAGGAACAGAGGGTGGGGAGCCACCCACATCCCTGGTAGTCTTCGTTTTCTATTTACCTGGAAAATGTGTGTTAGATATTTTTCATGCAGAATTTTTTTCAGACATCTGTAGCTGGTGCCTGATAATTTTCTTATATTAGCCCCTTTATGTAGTTTGTTTTTCATTTCTGTGTTTTTTTATCCATCACTGATCTAAACGTCATAGAATTTGCCTTATTTCACCTTCACCTGTTCAAAGGTTGGAACTATAAAGAGGCACTGTCCTTAAGGGCACTGCCGCCTTCTGCATCTGATTTCTCACCAGAGATGGATCGTCTTCCCAGGGTCCTGCATAGTAGGAGAAGCCGCTTGGTTGTTTCCAGCTGCTCAGAACCAAAATAACCACACGGAAGCTGTATTCATTAAATCACAGCTTGGGCCTCTTAGCTCTAGTTTCTTATTGGTTAGCTCTTACATCCTAAACTAACCCATTTCCATTAATCTGTGCATTGCCGTGTTACTGTGGATTACCAGTAAGGTTCTGATCAGTATCTGTCTCTGGCAGGGTTACGTGGTGTCTCACTGACTCTGCCTTCTTTCTCCAAGCATTCAGTGTAGTCCTCCTCCCCTGCCTAGATCTATTTTGCTTTGCCCTATCACAGGCCAAGCCAGTTCTTTATTAATCAATAAAAGCAACACACAATACAGAAGGACTTTACACACCAGTTTTTGTAGTTTGTGGTCCTAGCCATATCTTATAGTCTTTCTCTTAGTCCCCTTGCTATTGAGATATACTGGGCAAGTGAAATATTGAAGGTACAAAGGTCTTACCAGTCTAATCTGATCCCAGACTGAAGCTTTACTGAAACAGTGGGTTGTTTTTCCCTGCTGACTTCTTAAGCCCCTGCAACTAGAGATGTTCAAGGGACAGCTTTGATGAAGAGATAACCCAGAGAGGAAGTCAAATGCAGAAGAAAAATGTCTGAGAAGTAAAGAAAAGGATGAAGAGTAAGATGGTGTGGCCATCAAGTACTAGGTAGTGTCAGTGAACCCCGTATGCAGCCAGTTTTCAAATATCTATCTCCTGGTTTGTCCATTAGAAGACCTAGAACAGAGATGAGAGCATGAAAAGAAATATCTTGGGTGGGCTTGAACCACCAACCTCTCGGTTAACAGACAAACGAACTAACCGATTGCGCCACAGAGACGGTGTGAAAAGAAATATCTTGATTGAGGGAGACATTATAGGGTTAGCAAAAAAACTGATTCTAGAGAAATTTTCAGGAATTCACAAGGATGATATCAGCTAAGATCCTGAGCAACAGAGTAGTGGGGGCCTGATCTTGACTTGCCCTGTAGTCAGACTGATGAACATCTTAAATATCACCATAGAACCTTTATCCAGCAACTTATGGAAACAGAGGCAGAGACCTGCATCGGAGCACTGGACTGAGCTCCCAATGTCCAGTTGAAGAGTGGGAGGAATGAGAATATTAGCAAAGAGGTCAAGACCATGATGGGTACACCCACTGAAACAGTCTACTTGAGCTTAGGGGAGCTCACCAACTCAAGCCGGACTGGGAAGGAATAAGCATAGGACCAAACAAGTCTCTCTGATTGTGGCTGACAATTGCATGGCTGGGGCAGACTAGGTCAGTGGCACCAGGATTTATCCGTACTGCTTGTACTGGCTTTTGGGGAACCTATTCTCTTTGGATGGATATCTTGCTCAGTTAGATATAGTAGGAAGGGCCTTAGACCTTCCCCAAAGCTATGTGCCTTACCCTCTCTGAGGAGTGAATGGGGGTAGGGTGGGAGGGTATGTGGAGGGAATTGGGAGAGAGGGAGGGAGTGGGAACTTGGATTGGTATGTATAATGAAAAAAGAGAGTTTGGTTTCTTTTTAAAAAATAAATAAATAAAAGGGAACAAAAAGAAGACCTAACTACAAGGGGCTACTCTTGATGAAGCTGTTTTAGTTAGATTTATTATTTTAAAGAACAATATAGCTAAATAAATTAATATATACCTTGTTTAAGACACAGTAGAAAGAAATATTAACAACTGTTAATGCCTTTATATGCTATTGGTTTCTAAGGATAAACTATAATTTTTGGTCTTGAAAGTAATTTAATTTTTACTTTGGTATTGGATCAGAGGCCTTTCTGTAGTTAGAGTCTAAATGATAATTGTACAGTGGAATAATACTGAGAATATTTTTTTAAAAAGTCATCGTGTAAATATTTGCTTTCTTTCTAGATAGTAAGCCAGTTTCTACTAGTTATAAGGTTTCTGAAGAAGGCGCCTAGGGCAGCTGCATAAATCCTCCTTGATATATGAATGGGACACTTAATATCCTGTAAGGTAACTCCTTGGATGCACCTGGAAAGCAGAGAATACAGCATACCTGAAAGTGTTAATTCACTTTCCTCAAGTACCTAGCTTACTCCTGGGGAGTAGCTTACACTGTGGGAGAATCTAGGTCAATGTGCATGACTGAAAATAGCTTTACCAGTGAATCCAATATGAATTGAAAAAATAATGAGATGAGATCTGAGCAATGAGATACCCCAACCAGGCTGATATTGGGTCTAAAAATCAAGCATCTTAGGTCTAGGAATGTGTGCTGGTTGGCAGATATTTTTCTCCTAGACTTTCTCAGCTGTTTTAAAGGTGAATGACTACGTAGATCAAAGTTCAGTCCAAGAGGCTGCCAAGAAGACAAAGAACCTTGCTCTGTGTACAAGGAAGATTATTGTTCAGAGGAGAAACAGAAATTCCTAGTTAATTAACACAGTGATCCTGTAGACACGTGTACGAAGTATATGCTATTATTTTGGAATGAAATAGCTTCAGATTGCTTTGATGATCTATTTGAATCAAAGTTTTACAGTATTTTTAAACTGAATATATTTTAATTACTTTTGAGGATTTCATACTTACATACAACGTATTTTAATCCTATCCATCACTATCTTTCTCCCTGACACCTTCCAGATCCACTATCCCCAACTTTGTGACCTTCAAAATTGTTTCTGTCCTTTTGAATCCAACCTGGGTCAGGCATACATTCAGGGTTGTGGGCACATCTGTTGAAACATGACAGATCTAGGGGTCTGACTTATCCCCAAAATATATTCACTACTAACAGCTCATCAGCTAGACTCATGACCCCCTTCCCACATCCATGCTAGAGTGTCATCAGGCTTCATCTTAGATAGGTCTTGTGCAAGCAATACAGCTCTGTAACTTCATGTGCACTATGTTCTTGTCATGTAAAGATCTGTCTTCCTCCAGCCTTCCTGAGCCACTTCTGGCTCATACACTTTCGACTCCTCCTTCACAGTGATTCCTGGTTGGGGGCAGAGATTGTGATACACTAGTTTCTCTTATGACTGAGCACTCCACAGATTTATTCTCTGCACTTCTACTGTTTGTGAGTTTCTATATTAACTCCATTCACCATATAAAGAAACTTTCCTGATTGTGTCTGAGAGATGTACTAATTAATGAATATGATTATATGAATCCAGACAGTTTGATGCTACATCTATTTAGAAAAATAATAGTAGTAAATTCACCCCTGGGACAAATAAACTCCCCAACCATGACTTTTTTCCCCAGATTTATGGTGTCAGACTTATTTTTCCTTCTGTAGAACTGGCCTTAAATCAAATCCAAAGTTGATTATCCCCATACTAGTCATTTTTGTAACTCTCAGTGTTCACAACTGGGTTATGGTTGTTCAACAGCACGTCCTGGTACTGTTAAAACTAGCCAGCGGCAACGAAGCTTGCTTGTCAGTACCAAATGATTTCTCCAAAGTGTGTAGTGTCTTCAGTAATGGGTATCACCTTTAAGCTCTGATGGACAACCAAGTAGTTTTGTTCCAAATGGGGGTATTTCTTTGGAAAAACCCCTGACCAACAACTCAAAGGGAGGTATCATATATCCAGCAGTAGACTTTTTATTTGGCAACTTATACCTTCTAGCATGAGCATAATCTCTGTGCAGGGTAAATTCAAACAAACTCTTATGTGAAAAATGTATTAATATGAAAATATTCAGGAAGCTTAATTGTTGGTAGTCAATTCTAAAATTAACAAGTTTAAGTGATATTTTACTAGATTTTATGATGAAATAATTTACTATCAAGCTCAACATTCATAAAGTAAGTTTATTTCATTAATTAGAAAATAACTGCTTATATTTACACACTGTTTAAACTACTTTTAAAAACTAATCCAAGATAGAATTAAGTGGTTTGCAAAAAATATCACAAGTAAATATCATAGATCAATATCTCAGCTAGGCATCATCTTTTAAAGAAAAAAGTTGTCTATGTCATTATGTGTCTTATGTTGGCAGTTCATTTGCTACCCACGTGTTCTGTGGAAAAGCACATAATGTGTGTTATGAGGCTGTGTGGTCCTAGACTTTATATGCTAATACAAAGATGTTTAAGATGTGTTTGCTTCAGCCTTGAATATTTCAAATTAAGTACCCCTTTGGTTATAACTGGTGGAGAGTGTAGCAAAAAGTCAGAAATATATGCATTTAGCTATTATTTAAGATAGCTGATTAAGTGATAGAGGCTCGATAAATAGTGCTTGAGGAGACAAATAAAAGCATAACTTTGGTTAGCCTTCCTAACAGGGAAGGTTTGCAAAGGTAAAGTTGATACTGAAATACTAGTGTTGGAGACATGAAGTAGGAATGCTTAGTTAAACACATACAGCCAACATCATGGGAACATGATAGTATGGTTTCTAATGAGGAGGACTGAAATAATTTGTTATATTTGAAATTTAAATAACCAATAAATGTTAAACTGAATAGTTACAAAAGCTGGTCTGAACTCAGATTATGATATATCTTCAATATACATATTGACATTTTTCTGTTAACAGTGATAGGGAATAGATAGAGAGTACCATAATATTGTAACAGTTTGGGGAAGTGAACACTGGTAATACAATATTAGTAGTTAGTAGTGATTTTCAACTGTGGCTTGTGACCCCCTTGAGGGTTGAATATTAGATATTTACATTATAAGTCATAGCAGTATCAAAATTATAGTTATGAAGTAGCAATGAAATAATTTTATCATTGAGGGTTACTATAACAAGAGGAACTGCATTAAAAGGTTGTGGCTTTAAAAAAATTTGAGAACCACTGAGTTAGCAGTTATTCCGTGTTTACTATGCGATAACCCTCATAGAGGTGCAATACAAATTAGCTCATGTCACTCTCATCATAGTCCTATATATATATTATTACCACTTTCCTTTTACATTGAGGTACGGAGAGTACAAATAACTTCATTATATAGCTAAGTATTGCTAAATTAAGGTTTCTTTCTAGGCATAAAGAATTTAGAATCGATGCTGACTACTATGCTGTCTCTCAGTGTATTACATCTCTCTCATGTAGAGAAGGTGCTGTTAGGAAAAAGTAGGAAATGGGGATGCAGAGGCATAAGAATTGTGAACTAAAGCCAGCTCGAGAATACATATTAACGTGATTTCTTTCAGAGGTATAATATTATAAATATGAATGAATAGTGAAGGATCTAAGAGAATAAAAATGAAAACACAACTAGTAAGTTAGAGGTAAAAATGGAGGAATAAAGTTGAGAAGCACGGCAAGGAAAGGATCAGTTAACAAGGGCAGTTAGTTAACACCAATAATAAAGGAAAGAAAGGAGTTGACATAACATTAAAAACACCTAGGTTGGGCAACCACACCTGTAATTCTAGCACTCTAGAGGTAGAAGCAGAAGATTTCCAAGCTGAAAGTCAACCTAAGATATGCAAGGACTTTGAGGCCAGCCTGGGCTACCTGAGATATTGTTTTTAAAAAGAAATACCGGAAGAATGACAGGGAAAAAAAAAAGAAAGAAAATGACAACACAGTTGCAAAATAAGGGACGACATTGACTAGCAATGACAAAGGTAGAGGAAGCTGCCTGTGCAGGCTTAGAGAGTCAATAACATTATTGATTGTTAGCGTGTTCCACTAAAGATATGCATAGCACATCTCTACAGATAAATGAAATGCAATTTATGGATATGCAATTGTGATGCGCCTCTCCCTAATAGTGTTACCAAGACCACACGAGGATTATAGATGTCTACATTCATCTGGTCTATGATGTTCTTTACCATTATTAACTCAGTGTTAATGCCTACTTTATTCTCCAGGATTCAGTGCTGTCTTTGAACACTCTAAAGACTCCAGCTATCTTGCCTCTCCTTAACACATGATACCTATAATATCCATCAATCACTCTCAATAAGATAATACATTCCAATACTATAGGTTTTCATAAAATTAAGCTTCATAAAGTGTATCTCATTCTCATCATTAAAGTCAATTCTTATTAGCACATCTAAAATAATATTAATTATGACCTAATACCTGACAAGAAGCCATTTTTATGAAGAAATGCTTATTTTAGGTGCTCAACATAGTAGATTAAGAAGCATATAAAGAGAAATGCTGGCTTGCAACTGACTTTCTTTTGGTTCTTTATTCACATTCAGAATCCAGCCCAGGGGCTGGCACCACTGCCATTCAGGGAAGATTTTTCCTCTCAGTTTTATAGGACACATTCTCATGGACACATGCGAAGGTGCTCTTCATTAATCTTATAGGTGTTTCTAATCCAAGTAATGTGACAACCAAAGCTAATTATAACAAGCTGTTACAGTTAACATTCAAACATATCACTTTAAAATGTGACCTTCTAGTTCTGCCTACTGAAGTCTCATGGTCCTTCCATAATACAAAATGGATTTATTTTATTTCTAAGAGGTCCCAAAGACTTAACAGTCCCAAAAGTTTAGAGTCTCATCTGAGACTCAGGCAACCTCTTACCTGTAAGCTCCTGTAACCTGAAAGATATATAAAAATTTTAAACCTTATACACTTATGATACACACTGGGACAACATATTCCTATTCCAGAAGAGAGGAATGGGGCATTTATATTTGGTGACTACAGCTCAAAATGTTGATTATGATATATCAGGCCCTTGATATTAGCAATAACACTATTTGTATACATGTTTGCATTGCTTGCTATGGGATATATGTATATATATATATATATATACATATATATACATATCTCAAAATAAGTACATAATAATAGTAACACTGAGCTAAGGTAGAATAATATGTATTCCAAAACATAGTAATTTATAGAACTCATAAATGTAAATGTTCCTTAAAAACAGATCTGAAAGATTGGGTGTAGTTAAAGTAGTATATTCTGTGACCCTTCCAATTATACCTGAATCCATAAAGCTAAAGAACAATAGAATACTCATTAGGCATAAGTGCATGAATCAAAACCTTGATTCTGGGTCCAGATAAAAGCCATGCTCAACAACAGGACATTGAAGGAGTTGGCAGCTTAAACAGGATCAAATTGTAAACTCTGGGTCCTGAAGAAGAGCTGCTTGATGGGATTCTTAAAGTGACACTTTCCTGTATATATCTTTAGATCCTTTGGAAAAATATTATCTTCAATATGTAGATCATATTGTAAATAAGGTGAGCTCTGAATGAGAGACTAAGGTAGTATGTATGCTCTATAACTAAGGTCAGGGTGACTAGTTAGAAAGGTGAGGTGAGAATGCTGGTATTCAGGGCAGATTATACCATGTGCAGCTTTGCTTAATCTGTATTCAAATGTAAGACCTTGAAACACTAGCGCTCATACAATGAAGTAAGAGGGATGTTTATTAATGTCTGTCTTTATCTCTATCAATATCGATATAGATACTGTCAAGTTACTTGTATAGCTATATGGAATCTGCTATATTAGTTGCTTTGTAATTGTCATTGTACAAAATCACCTATCAGAAGCAACTTGAGGGAGGTGTCCTTGACTCACAGGTCCCTGGCAGTGAAGGCATGGAAGCTTAGGAAGCACTCACAGTGGCAGAGATTTCATGGGTGGCTTGCTACATCTTAGGAGAAAGTTTGAGAAAGCTCTCAGGTAAAAGTATGGCTAGGCTACTAGCTTCAGGGCCCACTGTCTACATCAACAGGCCTACTCCTGACATTCTACAACATTACTAAAATTGTCACAAGTTGGGGCCAAGTTGGGAGAGGTTTCACACTTAAACCATACCACCAAAATTAAAGATCAGGCCAAATATAAATAACAAGATAAGCAGTGAACAAGTTTGTATAAGTGTGTTGATAATGCCCTTAGCCACTACAGATATGCTATGGTTTTCTTAGTAGAAAATGATTTCCATTTTCAAGTAGAGAGATTATACTTGCAGAACTTGTTGATTAGGTTGAGGCAGAGACCCCATAAAGATCCTAAAGCTGATGTTTTGTATGCATGTAACAAGAAAAATTTGATATAATGCAGTTAATGGGGGTATTTTTATTGGCTAAGAATTATGAAGTGCAAAATACAAAAATTACATGGGATTTCACTCTGTATGCTATGAATACCATTGGTTAATAAAGAAACTGCTTTGAGCCTGTAACAGAGCAGGTCAGAACAAAGCTAGGCATGGAAAACTAAACTGAATGCTGGGAGGAAGAGCACAGAGTCAGAGAGAAGTCATGGAGCCACTGCCAGAGACAGACATGCTGAAACTTTGCCGGTAAGCCACAGCCATGTGGCAATACACAGATTAATAAAATGTGTTAAATTAAGATGTGTTAGCCAATAAGAAGCTAGAGTTAATGGGCCAAGCAGTGATTTAATTAATATAGTTTCTGTGTGGTTATGTAGGGGCTGAGCAGCTGGAAGCAAACGGCCCTCTTACAACAAAGAAGGTAGGATGGTCCTCTGGTTCCTGCTTCATGAAAGTGTCTGCAAGACATTCTGCAAGACACAGAAGAAAGTGACTGATAAACTGCCAATATAGGTATAACTGTCTTTAAAATTTCCTGCTTCATGGAACTCTGCCAGATACTATGGGCCTGTGGGCTAAAGATGAATACCCCAATGGTACAGAAGAATTTGGGTGACTGTCCAGGTAGTAAGACATCTCTGTCAACTCTAGAGTTTTGAAGTTGCTTGCAATGAACCTCCTGTTTACTTAGGTAATATTATATTCTTTTGGAGTCATTGGTAGAGTTGAAGAATAGTTATAATTATAGTTTTACTTAGTTATGATAAAAGATAAAATAGATATAAATATTGTAGCTGTAATTCTTGCTAGATACCTGTTTGGTTATATTTAATTTTACTATGTTAAAGTTAAAACCTTTTTTATTTAAACAGAAAAGGGGAGGTGATGTGGGGCTCTCCTCTGTATGCTATGAATACCATTGGTTAATAAAGAAACTGCAGAGCAGGTCAAAACAGAACTAGGTGGGAAAAACTAAACTGAATGCTGGGAGAAAGAGGGTTGAATCAGTGAAAAGCCATGGAGGTGCCGTGAGAGACAGACATTCTGAAACTCTGCCGGTAAGCCACAGCCACATGGCAATACACAGATTAATAGAAATGGGTTAAATTAAGATGTGTTAGGAAATAAGAAGGTAGAGCTAATGGGCCAAGCAGTGACTTAATTAATATAGTTTCTGTGTGGTTATTTAGAGGCTGAGCAGCCAGAAAATGAATAAGCATCTCTCTTATAAAACAAACCAATAGAAATGCTTTAGTTAGCATTTAAAAATTAATCCAAAACTCTCAATTCTTTCCATTCTCCAAATAAAACCATAACACTGAGAAAGAGTAGGATATATACCTCATAGGTTTTATATTTATAGACACTTATAGAGGGAAAAAATGTTTCTAGAAATTTTTGACTTCTATAAGATTCATCAGTTAGATGTGTTGTGAGCTTCAGCGAGAATGGATTCTCCAGACATGAGGGGCCATCCAGGTGAGCCAGAGGACCTAGTTCTGAATGAAGAGGACAGCTAACTTGCAGGAGTAAATTGCCAGGTCTTAAGGCTGCCTCTTCCTTGCAGAAATTCCTCTTCTGCTGACCCTTTGTTCTAGTGCTCAGACCTTCCTGATTTTAAAGCTGAGGTTTCTGCAAGTAGAAATGGCTAGAAATGGCGAGAAAAATAATGTGGGGTGATTTTCATCTCCTTTCAAAATCTCTGTTAGCGACTGGCCATGTCAGACTACTGCTAAATCCATCTGGCTCACCATTCCTGACAGGCGAAATTACTGTCTTGGAGTTTGCTTTCAGGAGGGCTTCTGTTTGAACTCCCTGGAAGCTGACATCCCCGTTGACTATGAAATCCCACACAGGCTGTCAATAAGCTGGCAGCTTACTGGTTGTGCTCGTTACCTGCTAGGCTCTTCTTGTCTACAGCAGACTCCTGTGCTATGATTTATCCCAAGGAAGAGCCTTGCACAGAACCAGGAATGAGTTCTGCCCTAAAATGAGAAGGTGATTCTAGCTCACCGACGTGTTCCACTCCCATTTCTCAGTGTCCTTAGGACAAAGATCTAATAGGTTACCTTCTAGCAGCCCCTCAATTCAGTCATCTTTCAGCTAACCTAAAGGCCCAATGCCAAATAGATCACTGGGGGCTACTGTGTGAAGTGGCAACACCTCAAGAACAGCAGATCAATAACTACTTATATATAGATTTATCTGATTCATTTATCATCTAGAGGGCATGTCAGGGTATGTGTGCCTATGTGCCTGTTGCCTGTTGTGAATGAATGTCTAACTTGTTTTGTTTGAAATAATCAGATATGAAGAAAAGTATGAAACCCAAAGAGCCGAAGAAGAAGAAACAATTTGTAAAATACACCCAGTTAAAAATAGGTAAGTTTCAGCTATACAGACACACCCAAAAACCTGCATGAAGAAAGAGTGACCAGAATGGGAACCTAAAGTGAGAGCTTTGTGGAGTCTTTGAGGGAATTCTGCCACTTCAGAGTTTTGCTCCTCCTTCTGCCAATCCAAAATCAGCCTCTTCCTTTCTTTCTCATTCTCTTTTCCCTTCCAAAGCTCCTCAGTGTACATGTTCCAGTCTGGGAACACATTATCAGCAGTATTAGAGGGACAGACTGGCCACTTTCCTTCATCACTTGGCCTCACTTCTAACTCTTATCCTTCTTCCACCTGAAAGACAACCAGAGATTAAAGGAAAGAAAAAAATACATCAACAGGTTGACTTTGGGAATTCTATTTATTTGTTTTACAGTTTGATAGGGTCCCAGTAATTTCTGTATACTTCTGTGTTTTGTTTTGTTTTTCCCTTCTCCTTTTTGTAACACTCAATGGCAAGCCTCATGATTCTAGAGCCTACCACAAGATTCTATACATTCTGGTGAAAGTCAGGCTAGCAATATAGTAGCCGG